>NC_084800.1:20536363-20839393 GCF_963169125.1 Humulus lupulus | reverse complement strand
AAATAATCCTGCCAAGTAATGAGAAGTTTCTGTATGGGGGGAGTTTGAGGCCTTGGTGGCGAAGAAACTTTCTCCTTTAAGCTGCTCTCAGTTGGAATAAGATTAAGCTTTAACCAAGTGTTTAGGGCTTTTATATAATCTTTTTGCTTATTTACAAGCTTCTCAAACTGTAAATGCCAATCGTGCACAACACCATGCAACTGCGCAGTACGAGAATGGTGATGCTCAGTCGTTTCCTTGGGGCTTTGTGAGATGTCAAGATATTTGAGGTCCTGGACAATTCTTAATTGATAGTCATGATGATATCGCATGGTATCCCACATAGTGGCCATCCTGCAGTTAATGGAAGAATTATTAATATTTTCAACAATGATGATCAAGTATGGAAATTTTTCATTCTTAAACTCCATTTTTTAAAAAGCATATCTCGTAATTGGAAGGGATAGGAAGACCCTTTCCCAAAAAGACTGGCTGACATGAAAATGCAAAAACAAATCCATTTGTTACGTTTGGAGAAAAGAACCCACACTACTAGACTAAAAACTCACCCGTCAACAAGCTGAACAAGTTTTGGGTATAACTGCTCATCTCGTAAACGGTTGATCTCTGAAACTGTTGAATCCATGGATTGAATGTCAACAATGTATCTTGTGTGCAGATGACTTACTGCTGCTTTTGCCTTCTCCACTGCGTCTGGGTTGGAAGCCCGTTTCTTTAGCTTATTAAGTGAGTTAACCTTCCGTTGGTACTCAAATTTCATAACCTCACCTGCCTATCCAGAAATAATAAGCCCAAGTAAATTATAATGCCGAGCAATTAAGAGCTAAAGCTCAATCATAACATAAACAAGACAAATAGACTATACCTTATCACAAAAGACCTAACCTTGTCAAAATCAATACAGAAGTTCTCAAAACAAATCTCGCAAATTGTTAACTTTTAGAAGTCTAGGGTAGCAGATTTCACAACTGTTATGAAAGAAAAATATAACAGTACTATACAGGAACAACGTGAAGCCCGCAACTTCATTAAATTTGTTATGTAAGGTGGAAGAAAGAAGCTTGACGAATGTAATTGGCAATTCATCAGCTAGAAAGAAAAAATAATAATAAAGAGCTTAAGAAGAAAGTGCACCTTCACTTCATCATATAGCTTTTTCTCCCATGCTAATAACTTATCCAAAACTGAGGCATGCGTTTCATTCTCTTCTTTATCGAAGTCATCATTTCCATCATCAACATTAAATTGGCCTCTAAATGACCTATTCCATGTAATAACACGCATTACTCTAGCAGAGTGATCAATATGCCCTGTTCGAAATAGCAAAAGAAAATTTCAGATGCCAAAACCAGACCAACCAGCAGTACAGGCAAAACCAATACCAACAAAACTAAACAGGTTTACACTGCCCTCCTCCTCCACCATGCTCCCTGGAAACACTTATTTTAATGTTTGAAGAGAGCATCAATCCACAAGACAAAACTCAAACCAAAATGACACCTTTATATCAAAATGCAAAACTTTAAGCCCACTTACCCCGATTATCAGCAAAATTCGAATGATAGTGCAGCCGGGTCGCCTCAAGCATCTTTGAAACCTCATGGGCACTCTCAGAAGCTTTCAGAAAATGATCATCAAGGTCAGAAAATATTTTTGTTAAATTAACATTTCCCTTAACCGTTCTTTTCGCATCCCCTGAACTCGACCCCGCTTGCTTCCCCTTCTTCATACTATTGGCAGAAGCAACAACAGCGTCAGCAGCATCCGGAGGCGGCGGCGGAGTGTCCAGAGGAGGCGGAGGAGGAGCTTCATCCACAGCTACCACCTCCGGCATTGGCTCCGTCTCAACCTTGCTATTACTCCCAACTTCCTCTTCTTCCACAATCTTGGGCCTATTGCCATACCCATTACGCTCTATATCCTCTTTCGTAATATTAACCTCCTCCATCTCACTTAGCGTCCCAGGCATAGTATCAACGTTAAAGAAGTATTCAAAAGTCTCCTGTTGCTGATACGACGTCGTTGAGGTGGTCCCATTCACATGCGAATGCGAAGGCGGCGGTACCACCACCTCCTCGACCCCCCTACTACTCCCGCCTCTGTTACTTCTACTACTTCTTTTTCTTCTCAAAGACCCTTCGTTCTCTTCGTTCTCGTCCTCGTCTTCTTCTTCGACGATGGTCTTGGGCTTGAGTTTTGGCTTAAATTCGGGTGGGGAGATCTGGATCTCCGGCGGCATGGTCGCCGCGCGCTGGAGCGGAGAGGTCGGTAAATTCGAAGGCGGAGGCGGCGGCGGAGGAAGGCTTTCGGCGAATGGGGTTGCGCCGCTGACGGCAACTGATGAGGAATTGGATTGAACCTGGATCGATTGAGGATTCTGAACCTCGCCCTGGGCATAGTCGCTGAGGGCTAAGCCGGTGTTCTTAAGGTACATGGCGTAGGAGGAATGGGCCGCCGCAAAGGCGTTACGAGCGGCCACAGCCTCTTTCATGTGCTGCTTCCGCTCTTTGCAGCGCGCCACGGCTTCTTCGTTCTCGATCTTGGATTGCCCACAACCCATCTTGATTTCGCGGCGGCGATTGATGAGTCGGCTTTGGATTGGGGTAATTGAGCATCTATGTAACCGTTATAGATGGATATATAAATAGAGATGTTTACTTTTTTCTTCTCTGTGTGCACCTTTTTCAGTGTCCGGACAAAAGCAAAGTAAGAATAATTGGAAGAAGAAGAATACAAAGACGGTGCCGTTTTAACTTTTTTAATTAATTTTTTTCACTGTATAAATAAATAATTATATATTGGCTGTAAAGGAAATGGCGGACAAATAATGAATTATTGGGATTTTGAACTGTGATATTTGGGGATGCGAAACGCTAGATGTTTTTAGATCTTTCTTTGTTTAATGACAAAATGGGCATATGGTCAAATAAGAAAACAAATTAAATAATCAAGAACGGTAATAATATATTAAAGCTTTTGAGTGTATATATATAAAGAATATAGTGATGTTTGATTGATGATAATGAAATGAATACTAGTCAATTTTTATTCTATTCGTTTGGTTTGTTTAGAATATTATTATAATGTAATAATTTTTCCATTAATTTTATGAAATGATTATTTTATTTGAAAATAAAAAGAAAAATTATTTTAATACAAAATTGAAAAAAAAATTAATAATTTCTTTTATCAATTTTTTTATTTATATTAATTTTTATTATATTTCATTTTTATTTATTTTTTCTTTCACATTCTCACTCCTTTATTTTCATTTCCTACAATCAAACAATGACTAACACTATGTTTGCTAGAGAAGAGAGAAGGGTGAATAGGGGGAGTGGAAGGAGAGAGATGAAAGACCCTCTCCCTCCAAATTATTAAAATTCAATATTTTTTTTTGAAGGATTAAAAAAAAAGACAATAAAAATATATAAAATATTATTATTATATTTTTAAAAAATAACAAATATTTATGTTACAAAAAATAATATAGTAATTTGAATAATTATTCTCCTTTTCATCATTCTAATCTCGTTTCTCGTACCAAACAACATAAAAAAAAAAAACTAATATTACCTCTATCCATCATAATCTCTGTCTTCCTTAAATTCCTCATCCATCCTATTATCTTTCTTCCTACCAAATATAGCCTAAAAGTAAAGAGAAGACTCATTCTAGTCTAGAAATCCAAGACTTCACTGTCCCCTAATTAGAAATTTGGTAATACACTTTGAAAACTATTAAAAAAAATCAATATTCCGAAGTTGGGATTGGGTTGGTACGTAAGCAAAACAAAGTGCTAAACTAATACCAAGAAGTACACATCTTTAATAGTTTTTGATAAAGTGACGGCTTTATATTTTATGCATGAAAAAATGAACGTTAAATAAATTGTATTATTCCTTTTAAAAAAAAAAACAAATTGTATTATTCTAAGACAACATGAAACAGAACAGAGGATCTTTGAGCTGGCTATAATTAAAATAATACTAAGCCAAAACTTGAACTAGCCGAGCTGTACAAACCATTGGCTGCCACGTGGAGCATATAAAAAAATTACAGCAAAATAGAGAGAAGAGAATAAGATGTCGGCTGGGTCACTTCACTTGCACTGATAAATGTCTTTTTAAAGTGGAAGAGGGTTTTAGGCAGATGAGATTCGTAATAGGTAGGAGGAGTTGGATTTGCATGTAAATGTATGCCATGGCTAGTCTAGCATAGCAGCATGGTTGGTAGTGGTACACTGCTGTCCTTGACACCTGCTCTGCCTCTATGACCCTAGGACCCCTTCGGTTTGGGATTATGTTGATTCAGGATTCACATAGATTTAATGCTATTTTAAATTTGGTATGAAATTATTTTAATATTAATGGTTTAGTTTATTTTTCATATAATTTTATTTAAAAATAATAATAAATTTCTTTCCGTAGAATGTATAACTAAAGTATTGAGTTTGGGATATATAATGCCATCTAATTCTAATATAAATTGGACTATTTTGAGAGTTTGAATTATTTATCCTATTCCAACAAATATGTGAAAAGGAATAATTTTAATCTCATTTCTTATATAATGCACCAAACTAGCCCTTGATGTACTCCCTTAATTCTATTTTGGGCCTAATAACAGTCTCATTGCACATCCCTGACCATAGTTAAGCCTAGATCTCTTTCATTTTCACCTATTATTTTAGATTTTGACTTTAATACCCAATATTTCATTAACTTACCTATTATACCCTTCTCATTTCATATTTAACTAGTGGAGCTGGTAGAAAATTATTTAAAGAAGAAAGTAAATAGCACGACAGAAGCAAAGATTGAGATTTTTACATTGGACTTCTAGTAGTGTTTTAAGGATAATATGGGGAATGTGATTAAAAAAGTGGGTAATATTCAACTAAATGTTATTAGAGCACTCACATTAGGTGAGTTATATTACCAAAATATGTAAAAAATAGCTAAAACTAACAAAAATGGGTATACATTGGATGATGTATTTTACAAATATTTTTACATAAAACTACAGTACCAAGCTATATTTAATGTATACTATTCATCCTTTAACCCAATATTATAATATTAAAATATATTAGGATATTATTGATAGTTATAAAAAATATTTGAAATGAATAAAAAATGTTTGAAAATATAATATTTAAATGATATAGAGAAAAAAATAGAGAATTTGATGTATGGTAAAATGTAAAACTTAGAGGTAAAATAGAAAAATGTGTGTTTTTTTGAGGTATTTTAAAGGTTGAAGTAGAGCACCGGATGGGAGTGCTCTTAGTAGTTATTTTTAGTTAACTAATCTTAAATCTGGGTACTTTTCAAGTTATCCCCTTTTCCAGCCTTATACTATAGTTTCATCGTCGGAGCTGGAGTGTCGGGTGTAACGGTTGCTATGGGTTAGCTTTAGCCTTTTTAGCAATGGCCACCACACACTGCACTAATACAGATCCTGATATACTTTTCTTTTTTTTTGAAACAAGAGATTCTAATATACTTTACAAAAGGAAAAAGTGTTATCATATGTGGAGGAAACTAAGACTAGAATTTTCTGCATGCAAAAAAGTAATAATGAAGATAATAAAATAAGACTGACTAGAATTTTCTTCTATGGTATTTAATCTGCCAAATCTCAACTTCATTTCCTCTGTCATATTCTCTCATATATTGAGGAATTTGTGACATGTCAATGCACTTGGCCACAAAGCAAGGCCTTGAACAATCTTCATTTCCAGGAAAATCTGCAACCAAACAATTCTAAACATAAAATCCGGAAGGATAATTATCTATGGTAAAATTTATGAACACACAAAAAAAATTCTGACCTCCTTCATCTTGCAGATAACTTCGGAAATGCGAATAACCATTTGCAACGACATTGAGATCGTCAAGACTGAAGTTGTAGCGCTTTTCCAATGCCAAGTACAGCACCTGATAAGCAAAGTGATTCCTATCAATGATCTTAATCTTACTATGTATTTGCAAACGTTACTATGGACCATTTCAATGCTTTTCTATGTACCTTTTCTGATCCCATAGACATTAATTGCTCTACAGTACTAAAAAATGCATCTGTCAGGTCATCACTGTATATTACGTCCGCAGCTACAAGTAAGGCAGCTTCCAAAGCTTCTTCAACTTCTGAGGAGGTCCAAATATGCCTAAGAAATCCATCAAATGAACCAGCTCATGTTTCCCAAATTAACAATGTTAAGAAATACTCTTAAGACTTAAGAATGAACGAACTAAAGACCAGGAGATGATTTTGAGAGAACTTTAGAAAAGCAGTTCAGTAGGTTGTAAAAAGTTACAACCCAAATGAGTGAACATTTATTTATAGAGCTGAGTTAATACAAGGAAAATTACCCTTAAGCTAATAACAAGAGTAATTAAAAGAAAGATTAACACAACTAATTAAAAGCTGTTACAACAACTTCTAAACTGATTACATTCAGACAAGGATCACAGTTGAGAGTTTGTTATTCAGTTACTGCTATCATCCCCCTCAAGCGAAAAGGAGTTGGAGACACTTTGAGCTTGGATTTGAGATACTGAAAATGATCAATAATTAAAAGAAAGATTAACACAACTAATTAAAAGCTGTTACAACAGCTTCTAAACTGATTACATTCAGACAAGGATCACAGTTGAGCGTTTGTTATTCAATTACTGCTATCATCCCCCTCAAGCGAAAAGGAGTTGGAGACACTTTGAGCTTGGATTTGAGATACTGAAAATGATCAATGGGCAGAGGCTTCGTCAAAATATCTGCAATCTGATCAACTGAGGGAACATAACGAACATCAAGTGTTTTGGATAAAATCTGATCTCTAACAAAGTGAAGATCTATCTCGATGTGTTTAGACCGAGCATGGAAAACTAGGTTTGCTGCAAATGCAGCAGTACTTTGATTGTCAACCCATATCACTGGAGGTGCAGCTAGTGTAACATGCAGCTCAGAAAGCAATGAGACAAGCCACTTGATATCTTCAGAAGCATTTGCTAATGCTCTGAATTCACTTTCAGTACTTGACCTTGCTACCACTTGTTGCTTCTTTGCAGACCAAGAGACCAGATTTTCACTCATGAAGATTGCATATCCACCAGTAGACCTTCTATCATCCATACAACTGGTCCAGTCAGCATCAGAATAGCCATGTAATGACATAATTGCAGCTGGTCTAAGAAGTATCCCATCAAAAATAGTACCTTTTAAATACCTCAGTAACCTTTTGCAAGCTTCCCAGTGGACATCAGTAGGAGCATGGATGAACTGACTTAGCTTATTAATGATAAAAGCTACTTCAGGCCGTGTAAGAGTGAGATATTGAAGTGCTCCCAAAGTACTTCGGCATAGAGAAACATCAGCAAAAGGAACTCCTTCCTTGAGAGAAAGTTTGTGAGCTGAACTTGTTGGACTAGCTGCTGCTTTGGCACCTTCCATGTGAAGCTTGACCAAAAGATCAGTGATGTATTTTTTCTGAGATAAGTACATGCCTGCAAAAGTTCTGCATATTTCAACAAGAAAGTAATGTACTGAGCCCATATTTTTAAGAGAAAAGGATTTATTGAGATCAACAATAAGCTTGGAGATAAGAGCAGTATTTGGTCTAGTGATGAGTATATCGTCCACATATACCAAAAGAACAACCAGCTGATGTCCTGACCCAAAAACAAATAGTGAGTTATCTGATTTCGAAGCAACAAAGCCCCACTGAAATAAGGCTTGTTTCAACTTTTCATTCCAAGCTCGGGGCACCTGTTTCAAACCATAGATAGCTTTGTTCAACTTACAAACAAAATTAAGCTTTTTTGGAACAATAAAGCCTTGTGGCTGCTGCATGTAAACTGTTTCACTCGAGTGGCCATTGAGAAAGGCATTCGACACATCTAGTTACTTGACATCCCAATTAGACGAGACAACAAGAGAAAGAACAACATGAACTGTTGCTGGCTTAACAACCGGACTACAGGTCTCTTGATAGTCAATTCCAGGTGTTTGGAGATAGCCCTTTGCTACTAATCGAGATTTGAACTTATCCAAGGTGCCATCCGATTTGAGCTTCACACGAAAAACTCATTTATTGCCAACAAGGTTCATGTCCAAATGGTAGGGAACAAGGGTCCACGTACCCGTCTTTTGAAGAGCACCAAATTCGTGTTTCATAGATTGATACCACTGGGGATTTTCCAAAGCTCGTTTAGTTGAAGTAGGCTCTCTTGGAAGCAAGGACTCGGGTAAGGGATGTTTGGTTGCCGAGTAAGCCTTGGGCTTGTAAGTTCCATGTTGAGACCGAGTGGCCATAGCATGAGTCCTAGGAGCCTCTGAAGGAGCTAAAGAAGCATCTGAAACAACAGTTGATTGCACAGGAGCATGAGCTGACATATTTGAGACAGCTGTTGATTGCACATGAGTATAAGTTGGCACAGTTGAAACAACTGTTGAAGGAACAACATTAGCTGTTGTAGCAAGAGTTGGCACACGTGAAAAACAGGAGCTGTTGTATTTGTGGGCAAGGTAGGAGAATTAGTGACACTTGAAGCAGGTTGTGGCAACAGAGGAAGCTCGTGGAACAGCAGCAGTTGAAGAGGGGACATGAAGAGTAGCATTATTAGAGGTTGTATGCCAAGGTACAGTGGTAAAAGTAGCAAAAGGAAACGACACATTAGATGAGTTTTGTACCTGATTTGTTGATGAATGGTGTAAGGCAGGAAATTGTGTTTCATGAAACACCACATTTCTTGCAATATAAATTCTTCCAGCCTTGCTTTGACAAAGATATCCCTTGTGCTGCATGGAGTAGCCAAGAAAAATACATTGCTCAGTACGAAAATTGAGCTTGTGAGTTTGATAAGGCCTTAAGTGTGGATAACAAGCACACCCAAAGGTCTTGAGAAATGTATAATCTGGTACTTTCTGAAAGAGGCATTCATAAGGAGACACATCTTGTAAAATAGGTGTAGGTAGCCTATTTATGGAGATCACAGCAGCTTGAAACGCATACCACCAGTAGGAAAGGGCCAAACCCGACTATGCTAGCATAGTGAGACTAGTTTCTGTAATGTGCCTGTGTTTCTTCTTAGCCTGTCCATTTTGCTCATGCGTGTGGGGACAGGGATGTTGAAATGTTATACCTTGAACAATCAAAAATCGAGCAAAAGGCCTGTACTCTCCTCCCCAATCAGCTTGAACACCTTATATAGGTAAGCAAAAGGCCTGTACTCTCTATCAGCCCTTTAAATTTCATAAAAACATCTAGAGCTTGAGACTTTAAAGTTGGTGGAAAAATCTATGTATAGCGACTGAAATTATCAAGAAAGTGGACATAATACTTAAAGGCATCAATAGAGGAAACATGAGTTGGTCCCCACAAGTCTGTATGAATAAGTTCAAGGGGTTGTGTGACTTTAGTTGTAGAGACAGGGAATGGAAGTTTGTGAATCTTTCCACTTTGACATGCTTCACAAAATTGTAGATTTTTAAATGTGCCTGAATGTGGAATTGTAGAAAAAAAAAAATTCATTGTACTAGGGACTAGGTGCCCAAGTTTCGAATGCCATGTATTGATATCTTGAAAAGTAGTAGAAAAACAAATTGGAGATGAAGAATCACAAGAATTCAAACTAGTGCTCTCTTTATTGGAATCATCCAAATCAGTACAAGAGTTTGTTGTCATTTTAGTGACAGTATTACAAGTACAAGAAGAAAAACAAGGCTGAGTTGTGGCAAGATTGCAGTGAAGAGTAGTCTCTAAATTAGTAGCAGCATCTCCAAGTAGATAAAGACCTCCTTTAGTCTTCCCATTGAGTTGAACATTCCCCGTTTGTTTGCCCTTAACAAAGCAGCAATTTTTATGAAATTCCACAAAAACATCATTATCCTTAGTTAGTTTGGACACACTAACCAGCTTCTTGGTAATGCGTTACCAATGTGAGAAATATGAACCTTCTTACCATTTCCCACTGCAAGGGTCTCCGAACCAGTGTAAGGGGCTGCACAATCCACATTTTCCATGCCAAAAACCACATGGTTTGTAGCACCGGAGTCGGCATACCAGGCATTATCATCTCCAAAGTCACGAACAGAAGTGGTAACATGTGCTTGTGGATCATAATCAAACTCTTGTTCACAGAGATAGGCCCTGGGTTGAGGATGTCCAACTTTAGGAGTAATAAAGGTTTTGTCAAACCTATAGTGGCACACGGCAACAGAGTGTCCAGTTTTGAGACACACTTGACAATACAAATGATTGGTGGGCGGTACACTGCAAAGCGCACCACGCTCATAACTTTTGGGACCAAAATCAGGAGGATAATTGCAGCCAGAACCTCCATAGGACCTATAGTTGCCATTGGTGTAGTTTCTTTGAGGAGCCAAAGAAAGATTGGCAGACATCTTCATAGAGAGATCCCCAATTGTCTGATGCCTTTCAAGACGAGTCTCATGAGACATCAATAGAGCTTGAACAACCTCCAAAGATAGAGAATCACTTCGAGATGTAATGCCCGAGACCACGGGGTCAAATTCAGGGCCAAGACCATTGAGGATGTGCATTACAGTATCATCATCAGCCATTGTACATCCAGCTACAAAGAGACTATCACATAGAATCTTAACTTTATCAACATACTCAGAGATAGAAAGATTACCTTTCTGTATGTGAGAAAGCTGCCCCTTGATTCGGAGAAGTCTTGCCTTCGATTGACTGGAAAAACGCTGCTCAAGAGCACGCCACACTGAATAGGAAGTGGTGAAAGTAGCAATGGAGGCAAGAACACCATCGTACATAGATGAGCGAAGCCAAGAAAGCATAAGTTGATCCTTTCTTCTCCCGCTGGTATACTCAGGATTTGTGGAACCATTAACAAGATTCTGAATGGGATGAACATCACTGAAGAGAAGATCATCAAGACCATGACCAATGACCGTGGGTATGACCTGTGACTTCCATGAGAGAAAATTTAAGCAATCTAATTTGACAGTAAGAGAAGAATTGAGAGAGTTTGAGAATGGGTTCCAAGAACCTAGAACATTGAAAGATGAATTGGTAGAAGTTGGAGCAGGAGGATTTTGTTGTAGAGAAGAGGTATTCCCAGTAGCAGGCACGTCGGAACCAGTGGTTGAAGACTCCATGGATGACCTTAGTCAGTGGCTCTGGATACCATGAACGAACAAAAGAACAAAGATGATTTTGAGAGAACTTTAGAAAAGCAGCTCAGTAGGATGTAAACAGTTACAACCCATATGAGTGAACATTTATTTATATAGCTGAGTTAATACAAGGAAAATTACCCTTAAGCTAATTACTAGAGTAATTAAAAGAAAGATTAACACAACTAATTAAAAGTTGTTACAACAGCTTCTAAACTGATTACATTCAGACAAGGATCAGTTGAGAGTTTGTTATTCAGTTACTGCTATCAAAGAACAATGTGAACCTAAGTTCTAATTTCTAAACAAAAATAACAATAAAGATATGTTAGCATATTATAAAACATTTATAAAAAGAATGAATCTCAGTATCATTACATCATCAGGAAATTAAGCTCTAATATGGTATTGTTAACTCACATCTACAGGGAAGGGGAAAAAAGAAGATGTGTTACCGATTACAATTTGGCGATTCTTTGAGGCTTATTCTAGGAGGCCAGGAATTCATCCAATTAAGTTCGCGAACATGAATGGTAGCTCGACAGTTAATTAGTTCAGAATTAAGGTCGACATTCTTAGCACAGTTGTTGAGGATCTCTTCACCATGGTCTGTCACCAACCACAGAAAATAACATTTTACTGTAAGTTAACTCTGTGAAATAAATTAAGAAATCCTCCCCTGAAAACGCAATCATTTGATAAAATCACAATTGAATTCTTGTATTCTATAAGGTTTACTGATTTTTGACAAATTATTTCCAAACAGCCAAATACACCATTAGGAAAAAACAAGAAATAGAGGAGCAAAGCTACTCTACCTGTTAAAAACACAGTTTTAGCAACGTGTGCAAGTAATATACCCGCCAACCCTGATAAAGAAATAAAATAAAATCTAGTCATTTTAAGACAAAGATGTTTCTACTAATTGAATTTATTCGTTCTTAGTGTAAGATTTGCATTATATACATGATTCTATTATCTATAACAAGAATAGAATGTATGAACTTTCCACATACCAGTGCCAGCACCAAGTTCTAATGAAACAACTCCCTCAAATTCAGACGATGTAAACATCTTATGCAATAAAAAATCAGACAACAACAGTTCTGCTTTCCACACCTGGAGGGAGAAATGAAGTTATAACAAATATGTATATACATACATACATATATATATATATATATATAAATGAACAGAAAACAACATAAAAGCATTAGAGGAAACCAAAACTTACTTGCAAACCCACATTTAGAATTGAAGATGTGATATTATGCTGGATAACCACACGAAAAAATTGTTTTGATGATTCTGTATAGTGAAAAGCATTGCAGTGGAACAGTTATGTTTAGCCAGAATGCAGACCCCAAATTAAATCCATACAAATACTAACAGTTTGAACCTGAAGATCTAAAATTAAGGCCCAAACTTAAATAGAAAAACCATGATTCATAATTACAAGCTAAACCCACTTCGTAGGAAGAACCATAAAAAAAAAGAAATACGAAAGGTAAAGAAAGTATTGAAAAGAGAAGACTCACTGCTGCGTCTAGTAAGAACAAGATCACCATCCTCATCCAGCAGAATCGATTTATGCGTTGAATCTGCTTCGACTTCTATCTAGTGCAAACATATATACATATATATATATATATATATAACTGAGAATAATGTATTAATGATAGAGAGCTCAGGAGGAATTGAATTACCAGGAGGAACAGAGGAGAAGAAGTAGGAATAGTGGGAGCCGGAGTGACCAGGTGGGCAACCCAAGTGGACCTCGCTCATCACATGATCTTGGAGCTCTTCTGCTGATGTAGATGGTAATGGCAGTGAAGAAGATACAGGTCTTTCTTCCATTGAAACTGAAGTTTGGGTAGGACTAGTGACGAAAACCCAGGTCGACTTCACTGATTCTCTTTCGAGATTTTCCCCGGTTAGCCCACCTATTCTCGGTTATGCTATCTACGACAATAAGTACATGTACGATGTGATGTGTCGTTTCTTTATTTTTAAATTCTCTGATTTTATCCTCCACACAAATGTTGTCTCAATTTTTTTTTCTTTTGAAAATGGAATGTTGTCTCGAATTGGGCGACTTAATTTTTGATAGTATATTTTCACTAAATGAAGATTGCACCAAATGAACTGTATATAAAAATTATCAGTTTATATAATGATATGCCGCCTTTTGGAATCAACGACACGTCGTTTAAAAACAATTTTATTTATATATTTATTTATTTTGCTCCAACGTCGTGATCTTTTGAAAAATCTCATGTTTAAAAGTTCATTTCATCAATATATTGTTTGTCCCTTCAAGTACTCAAATCACGTTTTTTTAAAATGTTGTGTTTTTCTAGACGTCGTTTGTTTATTTATTTAACAACATATCGTCCAGTAATGAATACGATCAGTAAAATAACACGTTTTTATGTGACCAAAAGATGTAATGTCTTTTTGTAGTTCACAAGTTTGCAGCCTCTGAGAAGATGATGAAAAATTCTCATCCTTCTTCGTCGTTTATAGATTATTTTAATAGGAGAGAAAGAGGAATCAAAATCCAACCATATATCTATCGACAATAATCAACTTTGGAGACATACAGCCACGAATTAGAACCTGAACTAGCTTAGGGTGGACACACATGGCTGGCCTTACTCAGCATTTCTGGCTCTAACATCCTCGCTCAGGAAGGCCCTTCAACGCATGACCAAAGGCTTGGGCAGGAGAGAAGATACTCTGCCTGGTGACATGGCCAACCCAGATGATACTATTGGGTATTTGAAATTGAAATTAATTCTAGACATGGTATGGATCCTCTGTTGCTTATACAAACTAAATGCCCGAAATAGCATATAAATAAAACAGCAGAAAAAAGAAAAAAGGTCTGATGATAACGAGTCACTAACACCTCAAGCTGAAGGAACAGCACTAGAATGGCTGATAGATTCACGCCAATCATACTGTCTTGCTCCATCTTTGTCCACAATCTTGATCAAGAAGTTTGGCGGTGCCACAACCAGCCTAGATCGAATCTCCATAATGCATTTATCGACCAAATTAATCGCTTCTTCTAATGACATGCCACTGTGATAATGTCTATCCATCATGGAGAGTGAAAAATAGGATCCATAACCAAATGCTCCCTTCTCAACCTTGTGTAGTGTGGCAATGTAGTCGATGTAGTAGAGCGATGGGCCTGTCTCCTTATCATATCCAGCTAAAAGGATGTTGACGGAGTAAGGATTCTGAAAAATAAACAAATAAATAATTACAAGACGGTTAAACAAGGACCAATCTACGAGATGATTATAAGCATGGAGATGCAGCTGGATGATACTAATTTGCACACAATACTTCCATCTTGTTATCGAAGCTAGATGTCGAGACGTAGATTCTATGACACATTAGACCACAGTCAAATAAAAAGATCCTTGAATCTGAATTTCAGGATTCAGATTCAACTGTTCACGAAACTTCAATATTCTCAAAACTCTAAATCAATTGATCGCACAGAAACTAGCTTAAAATGTTTACAACTAAATTCAAAAGTATCAAATATTACTACTGACCAGAAGCACAAAAGTCAAATGGGAGTAAGACAGCAAAAGGAATAGGAAACAAGAAAATGCTAGAAACTATTCAGCAAATGTTAAGTCGTTCTAATTTCATATGTTTTTTTTACTACAATCAACTTTTTTTTTTTTTTTGTATTCTGCGGTCTTTTCAATAATAGAATAAAACAATATTGAGAATGTCAGAATCGACCAAACTTAAAATAGCCATAGGCACCAAAGCCAATTTAAAAACACATGAAGGGAGGACCTAGTATCACATATAGATATAGTATGTAGTCACTACAGCAGCATAAATTGGTAACTTGTTGTTCCGATACATAGGCAACATCCATTCAAAGCTCGTTAGATAAAGGAATTGAAAAATAATTATAGCTAACAATTAAAATAACAAAAGCTTATCATTGCCCATAAAAAGAACATAGGAAACCAGAAACTACAAGAAGTTTCCTTACTGTTTGTTATATTTCCAATGCCGTGATGTTTTAGAATACACTCTAGTTCTTTAAAATTTCTCACAATCTACAAAAACATTATAAAGTGAGATAAGGAGTTTCAATCAACCAATTTAGATAGGCTGTAGGCACCTAAACTAATGTTCAGATCAAAGAAAATACAGGGGGCTAGTAGTCACATATAGTACCCGGTCCTATAAGCACCATAACCTGTCAATCTGACTTTTCAGACTTCAACATGAACTGCATACCATAGAAACCCACAAGAAGGACCATATACAAACATCTTGGTGATTTACCCTAATCCCCTTGGAAATTAATCCACAAGAAGGGCCATATAGAAACGGATTTTTAGTTTTAACCACTCCTTAAAAACTGATTCACTTCCTACCACATTGATACGTATCATATGAAATTCCAAAACACATCTTTAATAAATTAAAGCAAACAAAACCCTAGAATGTCCATCTGCTTAAACCCATTTCAAAAAGTTAACAATCATTTGGTTTTAACTTCCACATTGGTACATTTAAATCAAATCCCAACACTCATATTCAATAAACCAAAGAAAACCCTAGACTATCCATCTACTTAAACCCATTACGAAAAACTAAGAATTTTAGTGGAACATAATCGCCATATAAAAATAAAGTTTACAACAATTGAAAAGAAAAACTAATCAAATACCTTTCGCAAAGCGGTGGCGAGCTCGCCCCGAGTAAAGTTAGCGGCGGCGGCAGTGGTTAATGGAATACCATTACGGAACTGGTACAAAGCCACATTCTTCTGTATGTACTCGGTAAATTGAACCCTATTTTACCGCCCAAAAAAATAAAATAAGCACTAATTTTTATACAAACAATTATGTTGAAAAATCAAATTGAGGAAGATTTCATCAAAGAACCTGTCACCAGACTCGCCGCTAGCGGCAATGAGCTTGTGAGAGTCGAGGACCATGATCTTGTCCTCGTTTGATTTGTGAACCAGAATGCTGTTCACCGCCGATGTGTCCGCCACCACCACGGCGAACCCGTTCCCAACAAGTCCGAATACGCACTCCATCTTCGTCTTCCTTGATCTGTTAAGATTGCAATTCTCTCCGGTCTGGGAGTGTTTATCAGCGACTTGAGGAGCAAGTTCGAATCTTTATGCAATGAGAACGTGAAAAGGCCAAATTACCCAACTCACTTTCTTATTTACTTTTTATTTTATTACATTGCAATGCTTATTAACAAAATCAATGAATTGGCAACTATATATTAAAAAAAATTATCATCTAATATTGTCAAAACAAATTATCATCTTATATTGTCAAAAAAAAAAAAATCATCTTATAAGAGTTCGACCCTTTATTTTCATGCTAAAACTCCCTAGATGAATTTGTACAAAAACAAAGTTAGTGTGAATTTGAACAAATTTGGAATTAGAAGTGTAGACTTGTAATAATGAGTAATTGGAATTTTAAAAATCAGATTTGGAGCTAAATCCAACAATTATATTTATAAGGGTAGTACATTAAGAAAAGATATTCTTCAGGACTAGAAAGTGTAACACTCTCACTTATTTTAGTTAAAAACATTACGTTTTTAAACTATATCATACTTATTTTCAGCAGAAGTCTGTATTTTTTTTTTTAAGAAATCTTATTTTACATTATTTACATTAAACATAAAGTATTTCTCTCAAACATATTAAGGGTCCGTTTGGTAAAATTTTTGTTTTTAAATTTTTTAAACATAAAAATAGAAATATTATTTTATTTTTGTTTTTTTATTTTTAAAAAATAAAAATATGTTTGGTAACCATTTTTGTTTTTTGTTTTTAAAAACAAAAAATAATAAACGTGTTTGATAACTTTTATTTTTATTTTTTGTTTAACAATGTGATGTGTTAATTTGAAGAAGAGAAGGAAAAAATGAAAACTGTTTAAAAAAAAAATTGAAAGTAAAAAATTTCTATTTTCAAAATTTAATAAATTTTGTTTAAAATTTAAAAAAATAAAAAATAAAAATAGAGTTACCAAACACTATTTTATGTTTAATTGTCAAATTTTTAATTAATTAAATAAAAAACTGTTTTTTTAATGGTTACCAAAAAGCACCTAAATAACTCAATTTGTTTTCAAAACATAACTTCACATTTTATTACAAACATACACACTAATAAACTGAAATAACCCACAAAAGTTTGATATATTCATATAACAAATCAGGGTCAAAACCATACTTCAGTTCTCCTTTGTCATTCACTCATTTCATTCTCAACATGCAACACAAGATAACTGTGAGCCTAAAACTCAGTTTGCAAAGTAATGCATGTAATGCTAATGATTACCCAATGTCAATGAACATACATAACTTCTTTTTAAATTTTGGGCTCCTTAATATTGTGCAACACTATTTGATTAAATCAATGCCTGCAGGGCTTGTTATACATATAATATAAAATTCCATGAGTTCTCCTACGGCTTGCCATCACCACAGTAGGGCGTATTAAAAACATTATTTCATCGTTGCCCCGTCAGGCTCAAGAGTTAAGGCGGTCACACACTGTGGTGTCAATACATATAACAATAACTCATATGGAGGAGAAATAGAAATGGGAACATGGCAAACAATATAATCGGTTCACTAAAACCTAGCCAAAATTATTGGGCTGCCACTATGAACCTAACTATAGGCCTCCGTTTACACTTACTTATATTCTCATTTGCCTTTTCAAAACAGTGGTACTGAACTTAGACTACTTATTACAACTTACTTTTATGTTACATAAAACTTGCCAAGGCATCACATAATTAATCATCATAATATCATGCATGGTCTTATATCATATAATAATTCACCATATCATTATTATGTCATGCATACAAATTTATGATGAAGTGTCAATGTATGTTAATACCACTTACTCACAACATATTCATATAATGCATACTTTCATATAACATATAATTATTGTGTTGCAGTTGAGTACTTTACTTACCTTGTGTCCAAAATATATTTGACCATGTAACAAGTGGTGTCCTAAGTGTTGATGTGTTTATCCTGACAATGGCATGAATTTCACATCATAATGATGATAGTAAGGTATTGAACAATCATTTAAAAATATTCATAAAACATCATATCCAAATCATGCCTAAAATGTCTTAAATCACTTAGATCGAGTGTTAGATTTATCTTAGACACTTGGAGAAATTTTGACATAGCTTCCCCTTAATTTTAGCTATCCCCAAATATCAAAATCAATCAGTAATCAACATCAAATAATCTGCCATAACCACATATCCCAGATACTAATATAATTCATCACAAAGTTATCATATACCGCTTTTGATAAAATTATAATGTCCAAGACCATACCTAAATTAAATGAGTCTCCACATCTATTCAAACATTTATAAACATATCTTCCCTCCTATAAACTCAATCAAATAACCAAAAATCAGTTTGTACTTCAAGAACCACAAAATTTCACTTATCGAGCAACTTTTTGGCGAAAATAATATCTTATAGCTTTTCTAAACCTTAAACCACTTGGAAACCACCAAGAAATTTCAGTAAAGTGTTTTGCTAGACCAGAGATGTGTCAGGCTAGACCAGAGGTGTGCTAGAGGAGTGCTTTGCCAATACCGACCAGAGGTGTGCTTTGCCGACGAGAGGTGCTTGCCTATGTCCTCAGTAACAGCTTCAACCCGAATCATTCTCAACTGCCGCGAGAATCTCTATGATATCCTAGAATAATAGCTATATTATTGTAATTTAAATTCATTTATATTTTATTAATTAAAGTCTGTTGGAAGAACCAATGACCCGATCAAAGGAATATATCTGATGTACGATCCATGAGCCTATAAATAGATGGCTCATGGCATCATTTGGAGGGATTTTATCTTTTTAGACTGAGAAAAACTCTCTAGTTTTGAAACTTTGGGATTGTTACTTAGGGCATTTTTTGAGAGCTTAGAGAGATAAAGCTTGTATTCTCTAGAGAGAGAAACTCAGTATTTTTCTACTTACACTTAAGAAACTCAGTTGGCTCAAGTTCATCTAATCTTAAGTGTAGGATCTATATATCACAACTCCAAGTGGATTAGGCCATTACCAATAAATTGAGGCTGAACCACTATAAAATTATGAGTGTCGTATTTTATCTTGAAGGTTTATTGTAGTTTTGACGTCTACTCGTCGTTGGCCAAAATCGTGGTCAACAACTTGGATCTCCTTAGAATCTCTTCAAGCCAGCCAAGAAATGTTTTTGGTTTTCTTTTCTCTCTGTTTTTCAGAGTCTTGGTCGTGGGAAGTTGATGACAATCATTTATTTTCAATGATTTGGCCTTATTGTATCAAAATTTGACACCTTTCACCTTATCATTTCACTTTTTGACTTATGAAAACCTTATCACTTCAATAATTTTGACTTAATCATCTGTTAGGCCTATTCTCCTTATGTTTGAAACACTCACACCAAACCTTAGGTCCATATAAGTTCATACCCAATAGTTATGCTTACCAGATTGAGCGTAGCGCACTCATGTTAAGCTCGTTTTGACTTTGCATCAACACCACTGATTATGTATATCTCCCATCAAGACTTGATCTAATGGTTCTAAAACCATTTTTACTTCATCAATGAGACCTTAATCATACCTCAATTATATGTGGTAAATCCACTAATACTCAATTTTACACCAAAATACTAGTAATCGACATTGTACTATTTTTCACCGCTTAACATCTTTTGCCCTCTATATCTCACTTTTCTCACTTGATTTCACGCCTTGTCCATATATTTCATAATTTCTTATATCTTGAGCACATAAAACACCCATAAAAGACAACTCAAATGCCATAAGGTTAATAATATTGAACATACACATAGACATCATATACACAACTTTTGTACTTATACATGAAAACACTTATAAGAATATGCATATGCTCAAATTATACATATTGTATAATATTTAATGCAATGCAATCATGTGATTATTGGCTATATTATATCAAAATAATGTGGGTGCTACAGCATAGACCTCAAACCGCATAAACTGCACCGTAAAAATACGGTACAGTGTAGTTCAATGTGAGCAGTTTATATCTATTGTCAAATAATTTAACAATTAAATATTATAATTAATAAAAATTCATAATAAATCTCACAACTAAAGATTGTTTAGCAAAACAATAAATATACAACAAACTAATAAACTTTAAGCAAAACAATAAAAAAAATAACAAACTAATAACAAATAAAAAATGTGATATAAAAGTAAAGATTTTAATTAAGGAATAACATCATTATGTTGAAATAGAATATGTGTTAGCATCCTATAAAACATAATAATTTTTCTAGATATTGTGTATATTATACTACATAAATATATATGCATTAAGTTTAAATGTAGTAAAATTGAAAAATATATATATATACTGATGTGGTGCGGCGCGGTTTGAATCGCATTTATAAAATTTAAAACCACAAATCGCACCACACCGCACAGTTTGGCAAAAATACAAATTGCAACTGCACCGCAAAGTAAGGGTGCACATATGGACCCGAAAATCTGAAGGACCCACCCGACCGAGTATTTTTTTTTATCAATTTTTTAGTTTTAGATTAAAAATAAAAAACAAATAGTTTTAAAATTAATTTTTTTCTAATTAGTAAGTTTCTTAATTCTTTTAATATAAAACTTTAATTAATGGTAAAATATCGATCACTTAAAAGTTTACAAAAATAAATAAACCAAATTGTAAAAAAAATAATTAAAAGTCTAATTTTGCATGAAAAAATATAAAAAAAAAATAGGCCAACCAATCGAACTTGACCCCACCCGAGACCATTTCGGTCGGGTTTGGTTTCATTTCTCCCCCATTTGTATCTGACACCACCCCAACCCGACCATCCCCCACCCAATCCGACTCGAACCCGCCAACACCCGATTCCATTTTTTAATTTTTAAGTAGTTTTGTGGTCAAAATTTTTATATTTAACTATAAGAATTGGATCAACTTGAACAGTTTTGAAGCGGATGAGATATCTTTGGGTCGAAGTATCATTGTTTTGGGCTTTTGGGCTACATCTGAATGTCTTGTGTCGAGGTTTTGATCATTTCTAATTTATCGTATATGGTTTAGTTCTTTCGTTATTTACCACCTTCTTCCTCTATTGACCATTTTTTTACCCCAACAGGGACCATCATAAATGTAATGTTGTATAATGTTTATAATTACACTATAAGATAATGTTATATGTTACAAATATATAAAAAAAAATTATATTAATTTACTCTGAAAGATTGCATTATTATAATATACAATTGAGTAATGGTACGTGATCCTAAACACTTATACCTATACTATCAACATAATCCCACATTTTCAAATTAATTATAAGTACTATGTGTCAAAAGGTTAGTTATATTTTGAAAATTTATTAATTATTGTTATTAAGTTTTTATGATTCTCATATAAATTTTAAATAAATAAACAATATTACATATAAAAAAAATTACATAAACATATTAAAAGAAAAATTAAACTATTGTTTATGATTTTTTTTAAAAAAATAATATGATAACATTTTAGATCACAAACGTTCATATTTAAGGTACAAAACATACATAATAATATTATTCAAATTGCACCTCAATGATTGAAGAAGAATCTTCATTATTCTTAATAGAAGATAAATATTATTCTTGTTAGATTTAAGATAAAATATATGCATATGAACAATTTTAGCGGAATTGATATATATATATATATAGATTGAACGTATATGAAGAGATTATCGAATATTGTATACCTCCAGTCATTGTAATTGATAATTTCGATCTAGCTACAAAAGAAAATAAACATAAATTAGAACGAGGACACAAGCTTCCAAGCTCTCATTAACTCTTTTAGATAGAGTTACTGAAAGTCAGAATGATCAGTGAGCTTGAAGACTGATACTCTATATTTATAGAGTTAGACCTACCATCAGAGTCTCTGCGATATTCTTTTAATCAATTGGGATATGCAAAATCAGATAACAAACAAAATTGGGTAACAAATAAAGTTGACCATTAATTAGAATATTTTGTCAATAAATAAAATATTGACTTTGATATATTAAATCAATTAGTTGTGACAAATTGATTTTATATACCATATAAATAAATATTCTAACAATTCTAATTTATTATTTAGTTACATAGTCATAATATTTGTACATGACACTTATATATAATATATTTATTATGTATTATATATTATTATTATAATAATAATATTTTATAACATGTGAACTTATATTAATATAATTATTAAATATCTAATTTTGTATTAAATAATATTATAATAATAATAATATTTGAATTTATACTAATATAATTTTTATAAAATATTTTTATTTAATTTTAAAAATATATTCCATTAAAATATTATGTTAACATTAACAAAACAAATCCTTAAAATCAACAATTTTCACTTGCTACACATTTTTTTATATAGATGGAACGGATATTACAGCACTTACATTGATTTGATAACTATATTAATAGTATTAATGTTTTCTTGGAAGTAATAATATGTATGACACTTAAATCTCAACCATTTAAAATGTTAGAAATAAAACCAATATCTTTTTTTTTTCTTTTGAGAGGAATCAATAACTTTTTCTGAAGTGAGTCTTCCGTGAGACAAGAAAAATAATAGCAGATTAATCTATATGTATATAAGTATACTTAATGAGAATGAGAATAATAATGAAAATGCGAATAAGAAAAAGAAACAAAGGACCAATATCTAAATTAATATGTATAGATCAATATAAGTGTTAAGACATACAGGGCCTACAGGCTTCAGCCATGTCGTTGCTTAGATTTTTTTTCCTATGATCATTAAATAAGCTATTAGTTGTAGTAGTGTGACGAGACGACTGGGAGGGCTGGAGGGGGGCACTCCTTTCATTTTCTCTTCAGCTATGCCAAAGATTAGAATCTTTGGAGTTGGACTAGGACTACATTAATCTTTCTCCAACAATAACTTTATGAAACAATCTTCACTCAATAATGTCCTTTCACCTCTGTTTTCCTCTAAGAGCAGCAATACGTGCAGCAAATTCATCATAGTCAGGAGGCAGCTTGGGATGGACATGGGCGGCTGAACTCTTCATATCCGGTTGGAACGACGTTGCTCGAGCTGGCCCTATGCTTGCCTGCGCAAGGGATGAAGGAACGGCCGGGAGAGATGATACTCTGCCTGGTGGCATGGCCAACTCTGGCCTTTTGTTCTTGTTAGATTCATAAGGCGGGTTTTTGTCAGATTCCTGTCTACTTGAACTTTCATGACCCGGTGGTGGTTTCAAGTTTCTTCGTCTAACTGATCTTGGTTTTGGCTTATCCTCATGGGGAGTACTTGCTTCCTCCTGCTGAACGGGACTGTTCAGCTTTGTTGGTTCATCTAAACTGCTTTCAGATTTTGGTTTGAGATAAGGGGGACGAGCTAATCTGTAATAGAAGGGCCTCTTGCCATCTGTGTCGTCCTCTGAAACGCTTCCTGCTGAACTTGAAGAAGTTTTCCTCTCATCATGGGAAAAATCTGTAAATGTTTCATCCTCACTACTGCTCTGCACGTAGCGAGATTTAAGGTTGAGTTCACTTCTTTCTGATGTATGATGATCCTTTATGTTGCTCATCTTGTTCCCACGCTCATGAGTATTTCTTCTGGAAAAAGCTTCTTCCTCTCTCCGGTTTGATCCATGATATCCATTGACATTGCTCCTTGTAGACACATATTCGGGCTGCTTCTACACAAGGGTTAGGCATATTGCAAAGAGAAACAAATTAGTAAGCAGCCTTTGATGTCTTTTATCTCAAGCAAATAAAGCATTGCTAAAAGGCTAACATGTAAACTACTGTGTATATAAACACAAATCATAGGAATCCCATTGCCTTTGTATTTTTTTTCCTCCCAATAACAACACTTGATTTTGATTTAAAAGGCCTAAATTGATGTATAAGGAGACTTACTTTGGAGGGTGGTGGAGGAGGAGGAGGAGTATACAGTTTCTGTTCCAAAGCCTTTGAATCCCATTCAATGGAGAATTCCCCTGCTATATCATGCAATAACTGAAGCTTCGTCTCTTTAGTGAAAGGCGCTGGCTTCAACCTCTCCACAAACTAAGCAAAAGGAATATTAAAATGTGTCAAGTCAAAAGAACAAGACTTCAATAGAATTGCGTATTTTTCAAGCAAACATATAAAATTTAGTGTGGGAAGCAACTCACTACCTCTTTACTTAGGTGAGACTCGATGAAATTTCCATATCGTTCAGTGAACATATTTCTGAGATCACGCAGTTCAGGCAAATCAGCAAATCTTGCTGCAGCATAAATCAGAGATGATACTGCTTCCTTGCATTCTTCAGGGCATTCCCTATCGACATTTAAAAAAAAAAAACCAATTAGAACTTACTTAAATTGGAACATATACACACACATACACAAGAGCAGTGTGTGTGTATACATGTACATGTTATTTGAGTTTATAAACTGTAGATTGTCACATACCTCTGCTTTAGCATGAGAGAAAGATTACTTGAGACGCACCCACAAAAAATCTCAATCATTTCATAACATGACGTCAAACTTTGCTCGACCAAAAGTCCTTCAGCCTGCTAGACCAATAAAGATTACACCAGTTAGATGGGTTTTTGGTGAAAAAGAGTGCCAAATAGAAATAGTTACACACGAAACATTAATTATCAGCTACAAGGTTGGAGAACTAGTTATCCTTAACATATATAATCCATTCGTTCCTAAAATAAAATGAGGTTATCATAAACAGAAAAACAGATACTGTGATAACAACATGGCATCTACGTGTTCCCACCCCCTAACCATGAGGAGTGTCGGGAAACAGTTTCAAGCTGAAAACAATAAGAAAAAGACCAAAGACAAAAGCCTAAAAAAACAAAAACAAGACGGCGTCGTGCCAGCTCTTAAAACGACATTTTCGTTTATGTGGTTGACCATTTCAATCAACACCCAGCAAAGAAGAGAGGCCTAAGAAACTCTACATGTGGATGCGCCTCACGAAAACCATGTCCACGAGCTTAAGAAAAATGATCTTTTGCTCAAATCAAAGGACAGATTAATCAAATGAGTTTCTCATGGATAGCTTAGATTGCCTTCTGTAAGAACTAAAAAGCTCAAGGCAATCTCCAGATGCGTATATAACAAAGAAAAAAGCAATAAATGAAACGATTCAGAAAAATTCTACAATTGAAAGAGAAAAGCAAAGTAATAATATAAGTAAAGTATCAATTCACTCTCATCCAAGAAGATGGTACCAAGGTTAAGAAGCAGGTCATGAAAATAACAAGAATAAGACATGATGAAAGATCATAAAGAATGAGAGTTTTCAATGAAAACAGGAAGCAAAGATAAGGAAAGATACCCTGTTATATGCATTGATGTCAAGGCCGTTCCTAAGAAGATCGGCAATATCATTCTTTAAAAACTTCTGCACTGCGTTCCTCTTCTTCTTTATGGTCTCCAGACGTGTCTTAATGAGCTTTGTATTTGTTTTGCTACAATTCAAAACACCCAGAAATTTAATATCAATGTATACACAAAAACAGAGAGCACCAAGAATATATATGGGGTCGAGGCCAACCATTTGGAGTAAAACTTGGGCTTCAATAACCCGTCAAGCATTTTGATCTCTGCAACTTCTGACTTTACCAGAAAACTTAATTGAATATGGTGAAGAATGAAGACGGCTATATGTAGAATGGTGAAGAGAATAAAAGATTGTATGAATGAATTTCTTTAAACTACTACGGTAACGAAAAGAATGACTGTAAGAGCGAAAACAGGAATTGGGTCACGTCAAGAATCAGCATTGAAGAAAGCCCAGAAGGAAAGACGAATAAGTTCTGCTTGAGAGAGACGGAGAGAACTCATTAAGAAGTTGGAAAAAATGGGTGAAACTTCTCAATATAAAAGAAGCTCAGAAACCCATATAGAAGAAGTCGAAGGTCAAAAATGGATTATGAAATTTAGAGAGAAGTGGGTTTATAGCAAATAATGGCTGAGCCAGAAGGCAATGGCATAGAATGAGAGGAAGCTACAGAGTCAAATAAGAGATAATGAAGAAGAAAGATGTTGTAGGAACATGAAAAAGAATCATTAATATTTATATATATTTAATTAAATTATAATTATTAAAAAAAAAAGACTTGGCAGCTAAAAAAAGAGCTAAAAAGAAAGAAAGATAGAATGATAGCTGGAATTTGGAGAGAGAAAGAACTGCCACGTCAGACTCTTTCCCTAACTTCCAATCCCGATATGCATATTACTTTGGCGCGACTTTTTTTCTTTTTTACAAAAATGGGTACCGTCAATGTGTAAATTTACCTAAGTTGCCACTTACTCTGCATGAACACTCATCTAAAATTAGGGAAGGGCATTTTGGAGAAAGATGTATGTTGAAACAGCAAGTTTATCGGTTGTGATCGTGGCCAGTTAAAATATATTAATTAATTAAAATAAAGAGCACCAGAAGACCAATAGTCATGAGTCACAAATTTTTTTAGTTTATTGAACAAATCTCCATTAATTTCTGTCCTAGTCTTTAATTTAGAAAACTTAAAAGTTTGAATGCGGCTGATTTGAATTGCGCTTTGCAGTCATTCATCAATCTTAATTAGTAGTATCTATTTAGTGGTTTATTTAAACCCAATTAAAAAAGGTAAAAATTTAATTTATTTTTCCTTTTTCATACTATTTTTTTTTTTAAAAGAAATATATTATTTTAAAGGGTCGCATCGCAACCCATTAATAGTTGTCCCTGGCTTTACGGGCCTGCCTGGAGGCTGAAATTTTTTGAATGTGACAATAATGTCCCTACAAAAGTGCTATATAATTAACAATTGTGCCCAAATGGATTATTTTAACCATTCTATACTTTATAACAATGATTAGTAAAATAGAAGTTAGGCTATCACGTTCAATTTATTAAAATCTAGTTTGATAAGTAGACGACCTTGTAAAATTATTTTTTTATTTCTTTTTTGGGGTCTAGTCTCTACCTAAGTAAACTTTGTCAAGTTCGAACTGTTTGGCTACATTTTTCTAACATGGTATGAATCCATGTACCTAAATTTAGGAGTACCTTCCAACTGTCACACCAAACAAAATGTAATTGGGTCACATGGAAAAGTCTCGTAATTGAAATTCATTCATATGGAGAAGGGTAGTTTGGTAATTGTGTGCTTTTCTTAATTATATTAATATAATTATCCAAAAAAAAAGAAAGATGATAAACTGGAATAAACGAATTCATTGACAAGAGGCAAAGTCTATTGAAATTCCCGTGGTGGGGCTGGTTAGCGTAAGTTTGAGGCAGGAAAAAGGGGTCGTACACCTGAGAATCCACGTGTCATGGGCGCGTTGCTTGTAAATGATCCAACGGCAGAAAAGTTTGCTTACTAATCAACAGCTGTGACCAACAAATTTTTATTTATTTATTTACTCTAAAAGCCAAATTATACTATGTTTTATTTCCTAACAAGGTAAGGTAATTCCATTATATACAGATATGTTGGGATTTGGTTTGTTTGTAAAAAATGCCAATGAGTTCTTTCTTAGCTGTTAAGAAGTGAAGTATATGTGATTTATCTTTTCTCACAAGCAATTTTTATCCCCTTTTCTTCTTGTGGTTTTTTTCTTCATTGAATACTCCCTTTTGTGATTGTTTATGTTATTTTCTTCTAAATGACCTTTTATTTCTGTTTCGATCTTGGGGTTACTTTATTATACCACTTTTGCTTAATATTTGTGACTGTCAGATAAAGAAAGAAAATAATAGAAAGTGTTTAGAACTTTATATGGGAATTATGGCATGATTCAAGCTTGTAAAGTGTAATGTTTGTTGGGTTAGGGACACAATAATGTATGTCATGAGTACCATAAAAAGAGGCTACATATATTTGTTGCATCAATTTAGGGGGCAAAAGATGAACAATAGAATTAGGAAGATAAATTATGATATCTAGCTATTAGGGCAACCATATAATTATTTGTATGAATATGTACAAATTTAATATAATTTTACCATATTCGTAGGTATCAATGGCTTAAAACATTAGCATATTCTTAGAATATAAGGTAAAATTATGCCCAATTTCAGTGCTTCTCCAACGAAGCAACTTATCATGGCGCATGCCACCCCTCTACCTCAACTACCATAATATCATATGCTTTGTATTTTTCTGAGGATTATTCTCCTTAAAACACACATACATGTACATATATAAATATATATTATTGATTTTATATATTTGCGTATATTATTGCCATGATAGGTTAAGAGCTATTTAGGATACTAACAACCTAATTATTATTTACATGTGCTCTTTCAATATATGTTTCAATCTTATTCAAGTGTTTTCTCATATTATAAAATAGATTTATAATTGATTTTTTCGGTTACCTCCAATTATATTAACACTAAAATATTAAGAGACTCCAACGGTTTTGATTTAATCATTTAATCTCTAAACACCAGAACATGTTAAGGAAAATTAAGTCAAAATATTCAACATATTCTTATATATACACTGTACTGGATCACTATTAATAATATTGTGATAATATATAGCTAAAAGAACGAGTGATATATTTATAGAACAAATAGAGGATGTTAAATTGTGAACTTCGAATAAAGATTAGATAATTTTATCTTATCAAATAACATTAATATGCCTTTATAAAACCGTATTTATTATGTAGTTTATTTATTATCAATAAAGTAGTATAAATCATTTTGTTCAATCAAATTGCGCATGTTTTATTACGTGATTAATTATTATTAATACAAATGTTTAGAAAATCCCGAACATATATATAATTACAATTATAGTGACTCGGTCATAATTGATTATAATTGTAATTATATGTTCAAAAGCATTTTGCCTTAAGATTAAATCAGTACATTGGATTTTTACTAATTCAGTAATCTATAATAAGATCTACTTACACATATAATGTGATATCATATCCAAGACATTGACCAAGTAGATAAGATCAGATGTATTTTGTTACATTGGATTGGACCTATATTGGTTATTGATAAGATAAGTAAGTATCGTTATTATCTAATCGAATCATATCACAACGTTCACCACATGTCAATTCAATCTTAATTATGAGTGATTAATATTCTACTAATTGTATTATTCAAGTGTTTTGATTTGTTCGTTACTAATTTACCCTACGGACTAGCTCATACTTACATATTGTAGATTTGGTAGTATAACTGAGTATGAGTATTTATCATAGACATGAAATCTATAGCTTCTGTTTTAGAAGTGAAACGATGATTTCTTTATAGCTTGGTTCAAGTATTAAATGATAGAGTACTCATTTCTGTAATTAAGTTTATGAAAATATCATTTCCAAGGAACCTAGTGGGAGTTAAGGATAAAATATCAATGAGGGATAAAACGATAATTTGCAGCCGTCTTATTAGTTATATAGATGATTGAATGACAATTATAGTTATAACAATTAATAACGTATTTACATTTGGTGTAAATTGTTCTATGAATCCAAGAGTGCAATTTTGAGTCTATAGTGGAGTCACGAAGAATTAATAAGGTAACGAGTTTATTTGTTATATAAACTGGCGGTAACTTATTGGAGCTTGAGTTCATGGATCCATGGTCCTCATGTCATCTCTTATAAAAATGAACCTGGCAATCTTGAATAATTAATTATAAAAATATCACATTGACTAGGTCAATGAAAATAAATAATATTAAATTATTTATTGATATTTTGTAAGAAAAGAAATAAAAGCAACTTTGAGGTTTTTATTGCAAAGTATCAAAAAGATTGTATTATAGTCATCCGGGATAATTTTGTTAATATTGATAGATTGATATTAATGTTAATAAAATAAATTAAATAATTGTCAAAATTATAATTGGTTAATTTTGACAAATATTTAATTGATATAATTAAAAGTAAAATGGAAAATTAAAGCTTATTTTATGTCCTAGCTAATTGCATATATATAATAGTGTTATAGAATGCATTAGGTCAGATGAATTTGACGAGGTAAAAATTCACTCATAATATTATATACCTAGCCGCCCACTCTCTCTTAGTTTTCTCTGCTCATGTGTTGAGACTTGCCTACACAAATACTAAGTTTTTTTAGAGAAAAACTTGAAAGATTATGGTTTTGTTTCAAAACGATTTGGATTATTTGCAATACCTAGCATTCAGCAATGACAAAATGTTAGGTTATCCAAATGTTATAGTTATTGTTTCGCTACGCATTTTGTAAATACTCTAATGGTTTTAATATTGTATTTACGTATCTCTGTAATATTTACATGTTTGTATTATTTTATGCTGTCTATTTTGTATATTGTTTTGAATATATATTTATATTTACTTATATAAATAGATAGTACAATTCTTATATATTCACTGTACTGGATCACTATTAATAATATTGTGATAATATATAGCTAAAAGAACGAGTGATATATTTATAGAACAAATAGAGGATGTTAAGGTGTCAACTTCGAATAAAGATTAGATAATTTTATCTTATCAAGTAGCATTAATACTGTTGGAGGAAGTTCTATAATTTATTGTACTAGAGAAACCAAATCAATGGGATTCAGTTGAAATTTTGCAATTATACACATTTTTTTTATGTTTTTATTTGAAGTCATAGAGCTAAGAACATGGGTGTGTTTGACATTGTTTTATGTTTTTAAAGTTGTGTTTTCAAAAATGATTTGAGAAAAAAAAATTAGGACATAGTAAGTGATAAGAGAGAAATTAATGAAAGAGAAAGTGATGTGAGAGAAAACGAAGAGAGAGAAAGTGATGTGAGAGAAAGCGAAGAGAGATAAATTAATTTGAGATAATAATAATTAAAAAAGTAACGTGAGAAAAAAAAAGTTAAATAAAAAATGTTTGAGAACAACATAAAATAACTTTTTATTGTTCCCAAAATTTACTAGTTTTTGTAACTTATTTATAAAAATTATTTTCTAAAAACAATATCAAATAACCTTACTTGTTTTAAAAAAACATTTTTTAATTTTTAGTTGTGTTTGGTGAAATTTTTGTTTTTGAATTTTTTAAACACAAAAATAGAAATATTATTTTATTTTTAAAAAATAAAAATATATTTGTTAACTATTTTTGTTTTTGTTTTCAAAAGCAAAAAATAATAAACGCCTTTAATAATTTTTATTTTTATTTTTTCTTTAACAATATGAAATATTGATTTGAAGAAGAAAAAAAATTAAAAACGGTTTAAAAAAAATATGAAGGTGAAAAAAATACTATTTTCAAATTTAATGAATTTTAATTAAAATTTAAAAAATTAATAAAAAAATAGAGTTACCAAATACGTTTAATTATCAAATTTTTAATTAATTAAATAAAAAACTAATTGACAACACCAATGTATAATTAAATGAACATAAATCCTAATTAAGGCACATTCGAACATGGAATAACGACTACTGCACTGTACACAAGTTGAAATGGGTCTGACTAGTCCTAATGTGGTCGAGTGACGTTTCAACAATTCAACTGAAGTTTCTCTCTTTTTTCTTTATTTGACCAACAATTATTTCTCTGGGAAAATAATTCCTATAAATAAAGTAAAATGGAAAGAAAAATAATAATTGAGATACTTGCTCGGTCACATAATAATTAATAATTATACATTGGACGGTGGGGTTAGATTTTATTAGAGTTGATTTAGTGTACAATAGCATATGTGGGACATGTTGTGTGTCGTTTTAGACATGTAGTGAAGTTAAATAATATAATTCTTTTAAGGAAAGATGTATTTAGATATCAAAAAGAAAGACGGCCATTTTAGTCAAAATAAAAAAGAATTGGCCAAGTCATACATAGGAGCACTCAGTTGGGTTTCAAAATCAGGTGCAAATTTTAAAGAAATCATTATCAGAGGCAGCTGGAGAAAGAGCAAAAGAGTGTGAGTAGGTTATTCATCATATTTCATATTGTTTGATCTGTCGTTTTTCGTTTAAACATTTTAGTTTCTATATATTCGAATGATAATGATATATAATAGCTTGGAATTGAAGCTAGTATTGAGTTTGGGTTCACTGAATCTCATCTTTAGTCCATGGTAATAGTATCGCATTTATGTTATTCGACATGGTGGGTCCATTTTGGTATAACCAAATTAATTTTGGGGTACATTATTAATGTGTTTTAGGTATTGGAATAATCCTAAAAGTAAATGCGTGCTAAAATATTGAATATTTAAAAAAAATTGTACTTTTATATTTTTTTTTTGTTTTAAATATATTTTATGTTTTCAAAATGTTATATTTTTATACTTAATTTTTTTTATTGTAAATATATTTAATATTTTTAAAATATTCTACTTTTATACTTATTTTTTATTATTTTGATAGATAATAAGAAAGTAAAGAAAATATATAGAATTTTAATTATTTTTTAAATTTTGAATTATTTTATCTATTTTACTCTTTCTTAAAATAATTATTTTAAATTAAACATTAATAAATATTTTATTAAAATTAATAAAAATGATTTAAAATAATTAAAAACTTATATATTTTCATCAATTTAAAATATAAGTTTTTAAAAAAAATATAAGTTTAATTATTTTGTTTAATATATATTTCATTCACTTTCTTATTATTTCTCAAAATAATTTTTAAAATAGGTATAAAAGTGAAATATTTTAAATACATTAGGTATATTTACTGCAAAAAAATTAGGCATAAAAGTGTAAAATTTTGAGTATAAAAGTATAACATATTAAAAAAATTAAGTATTTTAACGGTTATTTACTCTTATTAAAATATTAATTAAATAAAGAAAAAGAAATTGAGTGTATATTTTCTTGTGCATAACTATTTCATAAATATGGTGTTTCATATGCATAACAACCATTTGATCATTAAGCAAAAAAGAAAGAAAGAGTAAAACTCTTAAAGTTTTCACTCTCTCTCTCGGTTGTCCTTATTCTCCTTTGAAGTTCTGTCACCGTTAGTGTTTGAGTTCGAAGTGGTGATTGTGGTCTCTTGGTCGTGTTTCGTTATGGATTCCGATGAGTTAGCCGCGCTTCAATACGCTTTAGATGTTGATACTTCTGATGAAACTATCCAAGGAGATCTTGATGTGAACGTTATCTCTAAGGGGTTAGAGAAGGTCGCTCGTTCTCTTGTCGGATGTATCACTTCGGCACGTAATATACCCCGTGAGGCTGTTGTGATTTCAACTAATAATATGTGGAAGTTGATCTTCTCAAACCCAATCTGTTTCTCTTTAAGTTCGTTCTTGACGACGATCGTCTTCGTGTTCTGAGAGGCGGACCGTGGATAGTGGAGCACTCCTTGTTGGTTTTGGCTGAACCAACTGGGATTGGCAACTACTCAGATCTGTGTTTTAATCATGTTTCTTTCTGGATTCAGTTGCATAACTTACCGATTTGCTGTCTTTCGACTGAGGTTGGATATGAAGTTGGTGCGCTCATTGGCCCTGTGATTGAGGTGGTGACTGGTTCTTTTGGTGATCATTTGGGTCGTTTTCTCCGAGTACGGATATCCATTGACATTACTAATGTAACGTCCCTAAGGTAGGGTACGTTCGCCACATACTCGTAATTCTAGAGTTTACGAGTATGTTAGGCACTTGACCAAAAGAATTAAATAAAATGATACGAAGAAATACAGAAAAAATTAAAACTTTTATATAAACTTATTAGTAAAAATTATTACACGTATGAATACTTTAAATTTAAGGTAGCCATATGAAAACTCTAAACCATTATTGCATTGCTACTGAGTCCGTGCTCCACAAGTTGCTCAACAGCTAAAGCCACACCTGGAAAAATATTGGAAAATAACATAATGAGCTAACGCTCAGTAAGCAAATCTCATGCATACACATACACATGAATGTCGTGAGTTTGTAGTGCACATATACTAATATGCTGACTTATATACTTATGCATTTCATTTATTGCTCATGCACTTTCAAACTTTACTTTTATGCTCCTTCTTTTAGTTTCACATTTTTATGGGCCCAATATCACTTGTGCACACTGTTTGATTCGGCCAATGCCTGCAGGGCTTGTTACACATATCATATAGAATCTCATGGGTTCTCCTCCAGCTAGTCATCATCACAGCTAGACTTATCATAACACTCATTTCATCGTTGCCATAGCTGCCATACTTATTACACATATGGAGGAGAAAGACAGAAACATGGCAAACATATCTGAATGGTCAACTCTGACCTAGCCCACACTAGTGGGCAGCCACTATAAGTCTTAGAGACTTCCGCCTTCTTTACTGAACTTACTTGATTGCTTCATCAAAACAGTGGCACCCTTTTTAAACATCTTATTATCACTTTGCTTAAGCCTTGTGTCATTAAAATGTTCACTTCACATAAGACATTTCAAGGCATTTCACAATTTTCCTCATATTTATATGCATGGTCTTATATCACATAATAATGTATCACATAACTGTACATGCCATGCATACATGCTGATGCTGAAATGCCAATGTTCATGTTCATGATTCATGTTTGATGGTATTCAATCAAGGCATTGTATCACATCTCATATAACTCAAAACATCTTTAGTCATAATACATTAAGTTTTTGGGTTGGTGGCGTTGTTATACCTTAACGTAGAGCTATGGCTCAGGTCTAAGGTTTTCAGCCTAAAAACTTAAACGCTTCATATATCATAACATATAACAAATCAGGAACATAAAGTAATCCACATATCCATCAACATAAGAACACATACTTGCACATAATTCATATCATTCTTAACCAAGTAAGACATCTTTCACATATCACGGAATTCATCAATTACATATCACACAATACCCTTATGGTGTTCATATAACCATTCTTCACATACTTATCATATGCATCATCACTATACCATACTTAACTCATCAGATGTACACAATCAATGTAGTCATGCATCTTACACTTAAGCACAAAATGTGAGATTTACTTACCTTAGGTCCTTAGCTTATTTTAAAATTGCTCAACAAGAGTCAATCAATCAAATCCATACAAATCCTATTCAAGGCACACCATTTATTAAATTCTATCAAAATCGTAAATATACACTATTGATAGTGTATATTAACAATACCATAAACTATATGAATGGTAATAATAATTATTATCAACGTAATACAAATAACTTTTCATATAAAACATTGCTCATTTAATAATGTACTCTCATGATAATAATAATAATAATAACAACAACAACAATAATAATTATCATCTATAAATAAACTTATTTCAATAATAATAACAACATACCTCAATAACAATACATATATGAATGTATATATATTCAAATAGTCATTTTATAAAAGAAATCATATTTTTAACATAAAATTGTAATAATCAATATACTGATAATAATATAAATATAAATATTTATATTATTATTAATTAGTCATAATATCAATTCTAGTGATATAATAAATATACTTTCTCCAAAATTCACTGGTCTTACAAATATCAATAACCGTAAGAAACTAATATTTGATATTATTTTAATATTCAAATATTAATAAAAATATTAATATACAATAATAATGGTTAAATAATAGGTTTATTATAAATCACACTTTCATATATATATATATATATATATGAATCTGTATTCTTGATTTACTTAACAAAACAATAACAATAATAATTAAAATTAATTAATTATAATAATTTCCATATTAATGGAAAATCAATTAAATATGTATTTTTATAATTTATTTAATATTTAATATTTTCTAGAAAATTTGACAGCACAACGGCTATAAAGTGGACAATTCCAAAATCAAAACCTGTATCAAAAATACATATAATCCCAGACAGCCAGTATAATTACAGAAAAATATTCCATATATCAAGAATATATAATTATATACTATAAATACACATAATAACAATTATTCTAATCAATCACAATTAAATCACAATATATAGGTCAAAGAAATTATACCAAAGTGATCGGGTTCCACAACAAGTCAAACGATGATTTTCTGAGACTCAAAACGTACTTCAAAACCTCGAACACTAAGTTTCGACCGTCGATCTACGGTGGATCGCGGTGGCTCGTGGTGGGCCCACCACCCAACTATGGTAGATGTAGGAACCAGTTATTGGGTTTTGAAGCCCACAACGCGAGGAACACGATGGTGGTGACGGATCGGCAAACGGATGCCCGAGGTGGCCGAATCGCAACTTTGAAGTTGCGGGGTGGCCGAACTTAAATCGACCAGTTGAGGTGTTTAATCGGCGAGTGAGCTCTAGATTCCCGCATGGGTCGATAGTTCGGAGGCCTCTGAATCCAACGGTCCGGCGCGTGGCTATAAACGGTGATCGCCGGTGGACGTTTGGTGGTCGGGCAGACGCATGCACGCGAGAGAGAGAGAGAGAGAGATTTTCTGAGGAGAGAGAGAGAGGGGCTCGGGTAAAAAAAGAAAGGCTGAAGCCTTTTTTTTTTAATTTATTTTTAAAATTACACTTGGACCCAAAATACTAAAATTCTTTTCAAATAAGCCCTTTAGCAAAACTTTCTTAATTTTATAAAAATCCCCAATTAAAATTATATGACATTTGGGTCCAATACTTGACTACTCAAGTTTCTCTCTCTTTAATCTCATTAAAAACATAAAATCATATTTTAAACACTATTTTTCCATTACTATTTCTTAAATTTGTAAACTTGTACATTTTATGTATTAAAACTTTGATTTATAATAAATAAATGTATTATGAAAATGTTGGATATTACAACTAAACCCCTTCCCCGTGCCGTAAAGGTTGGTTCTCTGGTATGGATAAAAATCTTGTTGCTTTGAAATTTGAACACATTCCGGATCTTTGTTTTAATTGCGGTATTATTGGGCACCCGATTAGAGAATGTAAAGCCAAGGTTTTTAGTGTGAATGGAAAACCTTGCTTTAAGTATGGAGAATGGATCAATGCATTGTCCTCTGTGAAACATTATGCCCCGGTAAAACGTTCTCGTGTGGTCGGTAATCGTGGTTCTGGTTCGGAGCCCAATGGTGTGACGGCAAGGGCTGCTGCTGATCCGGTGTGGAAGGAAAAAACTCCGACTGGTAACGTGCGCCCACCACGCCCTGATTTACGCCAGCACTCTGGGAAGGGGAAGGCAACGTTTTCGGAACCTGTTGTCACAGCTGTAGCTATCCCGAAATCTTCTCTGTCTAATGGAAATGTTATTGATGAGGATAGTGTACCCGTGATTGACTGTGGCAAAAAATCTGCTACTGGAAAAGATAATATTAATGGGAAGAATGCTGATTTTGTGGCTCTTAAAGAAGTTATTCCTGAAGATTCTCCTCCTTTATGTCCCTCTATTTGCTCGGGTATTAAATCTCTCAATATTGGCAAAGGTTTGATTTCCTCTACCGTTAGTAGTGTGGACCCTACTGTTGAAAGTCTTCCTTTGGCTTTTAATCCTTTAAATAATAATGATGTTGTGTTGGACTTGAGTGGGGACACTTCCTCACGTAACATTAATTTGCATGGGGAGGAATACTATATGCATGGGTCTGATCCCATTGAGAAGACAAATGGTGTACCTATTATTAATTCACTAAATAATAGTGATGCTGTCTTGGACTTGAACAGGGACCCTCCCTCACGTGCTAGTAGATTACATGAAGAACACTCTTACGTGCATGAGACTATCCCCATCGAGAAGTCAAACAGTGCAGTCATTTTTTGTTCTACAGCACAGACCAGCTCTCTTCCTCCTCCTTCCTATGCCGCTGGAAGCAAGAGACGTATACTCCCTGCCTCTCTTGGAGTTGTCGCTGCTTCGCGTAGCCGCCGGGGACGCAAAGCTGGTATCCATACGGGATCCCGTGGTGATTTTTTAGCTGTTCAAAAGCCATCTCGTGTGGTTAAAAGGAAATTAAAGAGCCAAGCGGAACCTCAGCTCTTGAGCTCTTTGGTTGATGAGGTTTTGGTCCCTCTTTCTGTTGCTTCGGATGTTCTACTGGGAGTGGTTGACGATGAAGCTATTGACACTACCTCAACGGCGGACCTAGCGGTGGAGTTAGGCCACCGAGCATTATGAATTGCCTCGTGTGGAACGTTCAAGGTCTAGGCTAGGACCGGACGTTTCAAGCTTTGAGTGGCCACGTTAAGATGTTGAAGCCATACTTTATTTTTCTGTCCGAAACTCTTAGTTCACAGTCTCAATTGGAAGTTCTTCGAGTTCGCCTTGGTTTTTGTGGTAAGATTGTTGTTGAGAAAATTGGTCGTAGCGGTGGTCTCTGTCTGATGTGGGGGGACTCCGTTGATGTTGAGCTTATCCAATTCTCCAAGTTTCATATTGACGTGTTTATCCATGTTGTTGGTTCCCCTTCTTGGCGTTTTACGGGGTTGTATGGTCAACCTGATGCTAGCCTTAGGAAGGATTTCTGGCGTTTCTTGGGTATGTTGGCTTCGTCTTTTGACGGTCCTTGGTTGTGCGGGGGTGATTTGAACGAAATTATTATTGCTAGTGAGAAAGATGGTGCGGCGTCTAGGCCCAATTACCTCATGAGGAACTTCAAACAAGCTTTATCTGATTGTGATCTTGTTGATTTGGGTTTCTCGGGCCCGAAGTTTACTTGGTGTAATCGGCACAAAGATAGCACGTTCACTCAGGTACGTCTTGACCGCATGCTTGGTAATCCGAAATGGTTCGATTTATTCCCTAGTTTTTCTGTGTCTCATCTTAGCTTTTGGGGTTCTGATCATCGACCTCTTCATGTCCAATTTAATCATACTAATGAGGGCATTAAAGGGAATGTGTTGTTTAAGTCTCGGTTTCATTATGAGACTGCTTGGGAGGAGGATGAGGAATGTGGGAATATTATTTGTTCGGCATGGAATAGTGGTGTGGGGTATAACTTTGAGACTTTGGCTACTAAAATTGCTAATGTTGCCACTAATCTTGGTCGTTGGAACAATACTGTGTTTAAAAGGCATCATAATAATATTAAGAAAAAGCAAAAACAATTAAAAAGTTTGGATGCTTCTCTCTCGGCTGCTAATTTGAAAGATTATGTGTCTCTTGAGAAGGAATTGGATGTGCTTCATGACAAAGAAGAAAAATATTGGGCACCCCGCTCCAAGCAGAATTGGCTCAAGCTGGGTGACCGCAACACTGCGTATTTTCATAAGAGTGCCACTGCTCGGAAAAAAAGAAACTTTATTGGCTCTCTTTTTTATAAGAATGATACTGAAGTGTTCGGACAAGATAAACTCGCGGGTGTCTTTCAAGACTATTTCCAGTCTATCTTTGAGTCTGAGTCTCCTACTTGTGCTGATATGGATCCTGTTCTTAATGCTATTGTTCCCAAGGTCACTTCTCGTATGAACGATCAACTGACTAGACCCTATACTGGCGAGGATGTGAGGAAGGCTCTTTTCCAAATGAGCCCTTCTAAAAGTCCTGGCAAGGATGGTATGTCTGCAGGCTTCTATCAGAAGTATTGGGATACTGTTGGTCCTGAAGTTAACGCTGTTTGTCTCCGTTTTTTGAATGAGGGTGGGCATATTAAAGGTATCAATTCTACTCTTATCACTCTTATCCCGAAAATTGATGATCCTAAACATGCTTCTGATTTTCGTCCTATTAGTTTGTGTAATGTGCTTTACAATATTATTGCAAAATCTATGACTAATTGATTACGTGAGATTCTGGGTTCAGTGATTTCTAATGAACAGAGTGCCTTCCTCCCTGGACGTCTTATCACTGATAATGCTATGATTGGCTTTGAGTGTGTTAACCATTTGAAATGGCGTGTTAAAAGTAAAACCGGTGCTTTTGCTCTCAAGCTTGACATGTCTAAAGCCTATGATCGTGTTGAATGGGGTTTCTTATGTAGCCTTATGAGGAAACTGGGCTTTCATGAGAAATGGATCAGTTTAGTTATGGCTTGTATTTCTTCGGGTGACTATGCTTTTAATCTGAATGGTGAATTATTGGGTAATATTATACCTGGCAGGGGTCTTCGACAAGGTGATCCTTTGTCACCCTTTCTATTTCTGATCTGTGCTGAAGGTTTGTCTGCTCTTGTTCAGCGTGATTGTGTGAATGGCTCACTCTCGGGTCTCTCTTGTGGGCGTACTAGTCCCCAGGTCTCCCATCTCCTTTTTGCTGATGATAGCATTTTCTTTTTCAAAGCATCAATGTTTGCTTGTCACCGTTTTAAGCAGCTTCTGGATTGGTATGGTAAGGCTTCTGGTCAACTTGTGAATTTTTCTAAGTCTGCCACGTGTTTTAGTTCTCGGATTTCTTCTAGTGATGTTGCTGACATGGCCGCTATTCTTGGTGTTCCTGTGGTTGTTTGCCATGAGAAGTACCTTGGTTTACCCTGTTATGCTGGGCAGAGTAAGAAAGGTCTTTTTCAATCACTCAAAGACCGTATTTGGAAAAAATTGTTTAGCTGGAAATCTCGATCCTTCTCTGCTGCTGAGAAAGAGGTGCTTATTAAATCTGTTATCCAATCTATCCCTGCTTATTCTATGAACCTGTTTAAGCTACCTGCCAGCTTCATTAAAGAAATTCATCGACTCTGTGCTAGATTCTGGTGGGGTGGTAATGTGGAAAAACAGAAGTTACACTGGTGTACTTGGGAGAGACTTTGTTGGCATAAGTCGGATGGTGGAATGGGGTTCAGAGATCTTGCCTTGTTTAATCAAGCTTTGTTAGCTAAGCAGGCCGCAAGACTTTATTCTAATCTGGATTCTCTTGTTGCAAAGGTTATGAAAGCACTCTATTTTCCTACTTCCTCAGTGCTTACTGCCACTAGCTCAAAAAAATCCTCCTTCATCTGGAGATCAATTATATGGGGTAAAGAGCTTTTTCTTTCTGGGGCTAGGTGGCTTATCAAAGATGGAAATAATGTCTCTGTGTATCATGACCGCTGGATTCCCCGCCTGAATGGTGACAGGTCTTGTTCGGATCATTTTCTTCCTGAAGATGCAATGGTCTCTAGCCTTCTTCTTCCTGACGGTAATTGGAACTCTGGTTTGATCAATGAGGCTTTTAATGTGCAAGAGGCGACTGCTATTCTTTCTATTCCTCGCAATCATCTTCCTGTTACTGATTGTGTTATATGGCATTTTGAGTCTTCAGGTTTTTATACCATCAAAAGTGGTTATTGGCAGGCCATTCGTTTGTTGGGGATGGGCCAGGCTTCAGGTTCTAATGGAGTTTCGGTGTTATGGACTAAAATCTGGCAATTAAATATTCCTGGGAAAGTGAGGCAATTTCTGTGGAGAGGTGCTAATAACTGGCTGCCTACCTTTTCTAATCTTTGCAATCGAGGTATTCCTGTTGCTTCTTTATGCCCTTTTTGCCTGAAGGGTCCTGAGACTGCAATCCATGCTTTATGGAATTGTGATAAACTGAGTAACTGTAGACATACGGTTGGTAATATTATGCATGTTCCCCCTTACACTGGAATGGACATTTATGAGTTTTTGTTAAATTGCTTAGATTCTTTATCTGTAGCTGACTTTGGAAAACTCATTGTGTGCTTATGGCGTATTTGGTATCGCCGTAATATTTTTGTTAATGAGAAGACTATTCTTCCTGATCAGATGGTTATTGAATGGAGCTTGGCTTTTCTAGATCGTCACTTGAATGCCAATGGTGGTCCTCTCCCCGCCAGTGAGTCCTTGAGGGAAGCTCCGAAAGTGCATCGATGGGAGAAACTAGTGGATGGTGTTGTCAAAATTAATTGTGATGCTGGTCTTGACCATGTTGCGAAGAAGGTTGGTGCTGGGGCGGTTATCCGTGACTTTCATGGCATGGTCCTTGCCTCTAGTACGTGGTCATGGGATCATTTATTGGACCCTACTATTGCTGAAGCCTTGGCGGTCTACCACAGTATTTTGTTGTGCTCAAGACTTGGGTATCCTACGGTGGTCATTGAATCTGATTGTGTCAATGTGGTCCGTGCTATTAACAGTCACAAGATCGAGCATTCTTATCTAGGATATATTATTAGGGATATTCTTGCTTATTGTAATTCCTTTCATAGTATCTCCTTTACTTTTTGTCCTAGGATGGCCAATAGTGTTGCTCACTCTTTGGCTAAGTTTGCTTTATCTCTTTCTTATGATTTTGTTTGGTGGCCTGAATACCCCGAGTGTATCAATGTTGTAATTCAGGATGACATTACTTGATCAATATATTTTATAGGCACTCTTTTTCCTCTTGAGGTTTATCCCATTGGGTTTACTAGGGCTGAGCATAAAATCCGAAAAACCAAAAAAACCGTGTACACCGACCTACCGAACACCGAAAAAACCAAAACCATTTAAACCGAAAACCGAAAAAACCGCCGACGGTGCAAACCGCCACTGTTCGGTCGGTTTTGAAATTTTGGGTGAACCGACCAATAAAACCGAAACCGACCGAACATAATAATATAATAATATAATATTATATAATTATTAATTATTAAAAATTTTAAAATTTGTACTTTTAATTATGGACTTTTAATTATGTTTCAAACTTTAAAATTTGTAAATGTAATTATATTCTATATATTTATGTTTTAAAAATGCACAAAAAATGGATTCCAACAATCCAAAATTTTTAATTTTTTAACTAAAACTTAAAAAAAAAAAAACCAATAATCAATTTGGTTGGGTTGGTTTAACCGACCAAACTGCGGTCCAAAACGATTGGTTTTTTTTTAAACTGGTTTAGTTCGGTCAGTTTTTGGATTGCATCAATCCGGACCGAAAACCGAATTTTAAATTTTTTATTGTGAAAAAACCGCCCAAACCGACCGATGCTCACCCCTAGGGTTTACTCTTGAGGTTTTAATGAGACCTTTTTCTCAAAAAAAAAAAAAAAAAAAAACCATTTGATCATTGATGGACCACCACAAAAGTTTCTATACGGGTGTAGAAAAAACAGGGTTCCCACATTAGAACTCCCCCTATATTTTTATTGGTCCACATTTATCTGTGACGACAGCTATCATGCTAGAAAGACGATTTCTTTTAATAAATAATAATAATAACAGCTTTCCTAGTAATTTTCATTTATGTTGTAACCCCGAATTAAATAGAATAGCTGAGCTGACCATTTTTTGTTTTCATCATAATAAATTCTTATTCACCTTGAGCAATTACAGAATGTAAAGAAATATATGCATTAATCATTTTAATTTAAAAAATGAAATGGGTTTGAATTTAATTGTATAAAAGAATAAATAAACCAAAAAAAAAATCTCATTTCCTAACTAAAAAAATGATTTCTTTGAAGTAATTTTATATATTTTTACAATTTTGAAAAGTTCATTTTTGAATTATTGTGTTAGATTTTAAAAATGAAACTTTTAATTTTTGTTTAATTTTAAATATACATTTTAAGTTTTAATACCAAATATATTATTTAATAAATAAATAAGAGCACGCATATGATAGAGAAAGGCCATTCCGAAACAGAGCTAGCAAGGTCCAGTAATGGCTAATGGAGAGAATTGTGGCCTTGTTAATGCTGCTTATTTTGGTGGTCGATTTTGAGAATTTTCAAAGATTCTTCAGTGCATAAGACGGACAAACGGCAATGAAGTTTCTTTGTCGTTTTACGAAATGTCTTCGTTTCCTCATATGCTGTCAATTTTCAGTTCATCACTTCTTATTTTTAAAAAATTATGTTGTCGTTTTCACAATTGTGTTTGTCAAGTATTGTCGTTTTTGGTCATGTTGCAGTTTGTAAGGGGGCGTTTGCAAATTCCCAAGCCACTAAACTCTTAATACAAATGCCCCGGAGGAGCTTTTCTAGACTATATACAATTTTGTTAAAAAAAATAGTGTCAATCTTTTTAACGTTTTTCAATAATATTGTCGTTTTATAATGATATTGTCGTTTTTAAATAATATTGTCGTTTTTTAAATGATCGGTCGTTTCAACCAGAGAAGAATTTTTTTGGGGGATGAAACAGACCAACTTTACTCAAAAAAAAAAGTAGAAGAAGAAAGGGAGAAGTACTCAGTGGCAGACATGTACAAGAGCATTATTGTTAAATTACATGCTATACTATAGCCTAGCTGCTCGTGTCGTAGAAGACTGTTGTAAAGTATATGAACAAGCATCCGAATTGAGAGTAAGTTGGGTAGGATCTGAAAAAAAAAAACAGATTAAATCAACATAACGAAAATTATTAATTATCAAATACAAGACACATGTAATAATTATACTATTATATTGAGAAGTAGGTACCAAAAACATCTGAGGACGCTGATGATAAAATGGAAAAAATAATTTCGTGGGTCGGCAAATTCATGTTGGACCAACCGCTCTAAGTTGAGATTTCGAGGTAGCAAATTACTGTAGTATAACAACGTTGTGATCGTCGCCGTTGGTCGAGTCACCAGCCCCATCACAAGTCTCACCACTGATTCTACCATAAACGGCATCACTGCACTCTGAAAAACCCAATAAACGACAATAAAATCAATTTATTGTGTACAATTAATTACCCTACTTATATGCATGACTTAATGACTTTTTTTTAATTTTATGATGAGTTGTTTGATCATTTACGATAACATAACTAATAATTAATTGTATTAAAGAGAGAGAGAGAGATGAGTTACCATGGTTGTGAGAGGAGGAGATGAGTTGGAAGAAGAGGTAAAATGGTGAAAATGAGTGAATCTTGGCATTGAGAAGAAGAAGAAAGATGGTTCAAATTACTCTTGAACAAAAATGCTATAATAGATAGTAGTGGAGAGGTAAGTTTGGTTTGGTTGGGTGATCAAGTATAGCTGTAATAATGGGTGATCTTGCTTGAGGTTTAGAAGTTGAGAACTTGAGATGTTATCGATGATCAGAACTAGGCTTCAACGTGTTAAAGGCAATGTGCAAACTGTAAGTAAATCACTGAGATCATCAAAATCAAATTGGTCTGAGAAACCCAAGACGAGAAAGAGAGATCAGCTTCTTAAAAATTATACAACCACCCTCAACCTAGCCTAGTTTTTATTGGGGCTTCATTGTATGCTACCAACATTGGGCCTATCGACAAGACAACCCCTCACTCTGCCCTAATTTCAACGTAAAATAAGTATAGCTCTAATAACTATCACTCACTTCTATACATACAAAATTAAGAAAACTAACCTGTCAACATCTTATTATTACTATTGTGATTTCAGTTAAAAACTGAAATAAGCAAGTATTATTATTTGGCAAATCATGATCACAGATGCATCGCGGTTGTGTATTGGTTGCATCTAGAGATTTTTGTAGTTTCAATTGCCACGTGGGATTAGTTTTTTTGTTAGTGTTTAACTAATTATGTTTAGAGGTTGTTGGTGGTGCTGTTAGACTTAGTTGTATATTTAATTGTATAGTTTGTTCTAGGGCTTGAGTAGCAAACCAATTCATTGTTACAAGAGTTTTGGTTGTTCTTGTTGTTTTCTCTCTGTAGATTTCTTTTTTAGGACTTGGAGTTTTTCAGATTCTACATAGTGAAGAACAAAGGGATCTGTTTTAGGAGTTCTGAAGGCTTAGTGCTAAAGGAATTTCAGTTATTATTCTAAAGGAGCTAGAAGTCTATAAAGTTTAATGGGATACTCAACTTATGGTAATTGTAAATCTTACTATGAGTTTTAGATTATTTTTTGTCAAATTAGTATGTTGATTTTGTAATTTGTAAAGAACAAAGTTGATTATAGTGGAGGTATTTTGCCCTAGTCTTTGTCACAAAGTTTAGTATGTTGAACCTTGTAAAAACTTTCCAATGTTCTTTACTTTATGGTTCATTATTCAAATGTGTGAGTCAATCTAATAGTTCATAGACTTAAAAAATCACTTTTCAAAAACTACTTCAGAAAATTCCCAACTTTCACCAACAACTTTAAATTTTAAGTTGACAATTTAGAACTTTTTAAGAGCAGTCATAATGGGGTGGCTCATTAAGTAGCCCATTGACTATTTTCTGATAAGCACTGTAGTTTGTTGTTTTTTAAAGCATTGGAGAACTTTAATATTTAAGCACCGTTGCGTAACATCTGTTAGGCAGTGGTGGTTTTATTTTTTATTATTGTACATATATATATATAAATGTAACTTTTTTTTGTGGCTTAGCATTAAAGTATTTTAATAAAAAAAAGTTGCTAAAAATGATGTGAATGAGAAAGAAAATAAAAAATTATATTTTTGAATGATTTAGAAATGTTAAGCAATTAATGGATTAGCCACAATTAGAGCTGCTATAAGTTATCAAGGTAAGTGTAGACTTTTGAGTAAATAAGTAAAAAAAATATGTATAAAGCAGATAAAATTGGAGAAAATTACAAATTCTCAGACGGCAAAAAAGGTCTAATTTTGTTGTAAGAGTTAATTATTTTAAAATCATAAAATATTTCGTAATTTTAAAAAAAAATGTCAACTTTCACACTATTATTACTTATTATATTTTACATCCACACACCCCCCCCCCAAAAAAAAAAAAAAAAAAAAGACATGTCGTATCATTGAAAATAGTATAAATTTATCAGTCGTTTTTCAAATTAATCAACATACTCAAATCTATCAAACAATTTTACTAAGAAAAAAAAATCCATCAAACAGTTTTCTGCTTATATTCCGCATCGATCGGGTGACTAGTGGCATGATATTCATCAGTGCTTTCAAGGTTTTAGATTTCTATTGCCACTTTGGAAAACTTTTCAAGTATCCAAACTCAATCCGGGTGTCGTTTTACTGTCTACCTCGCTTCCATCACTGACATAGTTACGTCGTTTAAGCTACAATTCTCTGTTTTCTGCATTCCAACCTCTATATCTTCCATAAGTACATCTCTGATGAAAAACGTCGGCTGTTTTGGTGGGGGTAGTAGACTAGTATCGTTAGATATCATCGAAACGACATCGAGCATGGTTGGCCTGTCATCTGGGCGATCTTGTGCGCACAACAGCCCGATATGGATGGCAGTCAGTGCTTCACTAAAGCTATATTCAACTAGTGCTGGATCTACAAACTCAAAACCTCTACCTTCACTCCACAGCTGCCACGCCTGAAAAAACAATTGCATAGTCCCTGATTCATATACATTGTTAACTGTCAACTACATATATTAAAATCATGACTAATAAACAAGGCTTACATATCCAATAAGATTGAGGTGGTCCTCTAAATGATACCGACTGTTGTTCTTTTTTCCGCTTATAATCTCTAGTAGTAAGATTCCGAAGCTGAAGACATCTGTTTTTACTGATACAATGCCTTTGAGGGCGTACTCTGGCGACATGTATCCACTGAAGTAATATCACATTGACTTAGTTTATTGAAAAGGTACTTGAAAAACATGCCTACTACTATGGTGATAGGAAGAAAACGGTATATATAAGAATACTACTTACTATGTTCCAACAACTCTGTTTGTGTTTTCTTCTGATACATTCAACCCAAATATGCGAGCCATGCCAAAATCAGATATTTTTGGATTCATCTCTTTATCAAGTAATATGTTGCTTGCTTTTAAATCTCGGTGAATCACTTTTAACCTTGAATATTTATGAAGATATACTAGTCCTTGAGCAATCCCTTCAATAATGCTGAACCGTTTTTCCCAAGTCAACGAACTCTTTCTCCTATCATCTAAACATCCAAATGATTAAGTGCAAGGCTTCTTTTTTCTTTTTGTTTTCTTTTCAAAATGACCCAAAATAGAAAATTCTTATAGAAGAGGAAAATTACCAAACAGGAAGAGATCTAAGCTTTTGTTGGGCATGTACTCATAGATGAGACTTTTCTCCTGTCCTTGAATACAAAAGCCCAAAAGCCTCACAAGATTAGTGTGTTGGAGTTTTGCAATCAATAAAGCCTCATTCTTGAATTCTACTAGCCCCTGTCCTGAACTTTTCGAAAGTCTTTTTATTGCTACTTCTTGTCCATCTATAAATTTCCCCTGAAATTTGCATCTTTTCATCAGAAAAGTCGTTGATTTGATTCTATATCTGTACATAAGAAAAATGTAAAGCCAGTATACCTTATATACGGGTCCAAAGCCGCCCTCTCCTAGCTTATTTGAAGCAGAGAAACCATTTGTAGCAGTGAAAATTCTTTCAAAGCCGAATAACTGCAACTCATTCCCACCTTTCTGACGTTTTCCAGCTTCGCCAAGTTCTTGCAATAACAAGTCATGTTCCGTTCTTTCTCTATTACCTCTGGCCTTACATTTTTTCAACAGAACATACAATGATGATATCACCAATGGGAAAGTTGCTGTTCCTCCTATTAGAATCGTTAGCCATATCCACCACATTCGTACTGCGTGCATGGACCAATAAAAGTTCTCATTAAATTTTATAAAACTAATTACTACTGCATGTGAAGCAAGAAAAGAGATTTATACAATTACCTCCGGATTCAAGAATGCGAATCTCTCTCAAACTAGCCAAATTGTTATTAGTAAAACTCGAATCTTTGGACCAAATCTCGCAGCCAGTACCATTGTCATTTGTAGAAGCATAAGCAACACAAGAACAATTCTGTAAGCACTTTTCCCAGCAATCAACAATTGTCAGATTGTCATTTTCATTGAACTTGAACCCAGCTCGAGACATGGCTCCAACTTTGGACACAAATTTATTATAACGACTACTGTTTCTGCAGGAAGGTAGCTTCTGCTTCACGCAACCAAATCTCAAAGAAGGTGGTAAAGAAGAAGAACTCAAACATGAAACTTCTGTAAACATGAGATTCATCCCATATCCCTCGATTTCACCATTTGGGCTCAGCGTGAACCTAGGGAAAATGGTGATTTCCTTACTGACAGAGTAGTTGAAGTAGGTCTCTTTCTCGTTGGATATATAGCTAAAGTTATACCTGTAATGGTTACAGAACTCGTCTTTTAGCGAGTCAAAACACCCATCTCGCCATGGCCCACTAGCCCAATAGTTGCTGCCTCTCCACCACATGATCATTTGCTCCGAACCAATGGAATCTATAGCAAGAGTAAAGGAACCCAAAGCAGGAAAATCATCAGTCCTCCAAGACGTCAGAGTCCGATTGAGCCCAGTTCTCCGGTCAAATCCGAGCTTCATTTTTGGCAAAAGGGTATCAGTAGGATAGTCAAAGCTTTGCCACAGCTCCGTTTGATTTACGTGACTCGATTCTCGTAGAACAAAGTTTCCAGAGTCGAGCAAAGTCGCTGTGGCATTTATCGGAGCTTGAGCAGAATATAGCGTAATAATGGGGTCTCCGGCGCTGTGGGAAATCTTCAAGTTTCCGTACTGATCGATTCCGAGTGTTCCCGACTCGTCCATGATTGGGTTGTTCCGGTTTGCGACCCATACTGGCTTGTCATTATCTCTATAATTGTACCATATTCCTACGTAATAAAAATTTGAGGACCCAAGTTGGAAAAATCCTAACCTGAAAATTCCAGAAGCTGAGAACAACTGCATCCCATGTTTGAGCTCATGACCCTGTTCTATGGTGTCTGTTTGAGAATAAGAAAACCCAATAAAGATTATGCAGAACGAGAAGAAGTAAAATGATGGGTTTCTTTTTCTGCGCGCCATTGATAGAAAAGTTGAGAGCTTGGGACTCGAAATGTTTCTGCGTTTGCGTTCGGGTACGTCTCATTGACTACCATATAACCGGTTATTATGTGATGATTAAAATAGTATATTCTGTCCATTTAACACCAAAAGTCAAGAATGTATTCTTGATTCTTGACTTTTTGGTTAACGTTTCAAACCGGGAAGGATGATGTGATAAAAATAGAAACAAAAAGGTACCTTGAGAAGTGGGGAACTCCACAAACTTACCTTATTCAGTACTATATTTATAACTTTAACTCTTAGTTAAAGTTTTTCACATTTTTAACATTTAAGACAAAATTACCCATTTTGTTAAACAACCCAAATAAAACTCTGGTTTCTTCTCCTTCCCCCTTCCCGTCCATTGAAAACCCTCTCTCCCAAACCCAGATTTATTCCCGTCAAAGCTGCGGTGGTACTCCGGCCAGCACCCACCTCGTCCCTCCTCCCACTTGCGTCATCATCTCCACAGCCACCAGCCCCTTTTACACTCTTGGTCCCGAACCCATCCCCTCCGCTTAGTCCCCACGCCGAACCCACCCACATTTCAGCCATATCGTCGAGCCCACGTCGCCGGAGCCCACGTCGCCGGAGCCAAAGGTTTACAACACCTAAGACCCCACACTCCCCTTGCAAGCCCGATACCCTAGCCCAAGGTATTGTTGTTGGGATCCCTTGTTGTTATTATGACTCCTTTGTTTATTTTGAATTTGTACTTTGGTTAAATTTCTAACTACTTGAAGCATGTTTTAATTGGGAAATAAGGAGTGAATTTAGTGTGAATTTGGTGTGAAGTGAAGTTATTGTGAACCATATGTAATTTCAGTGTGAACAATGTGTGAAATTGGTGTGAACCATGTGTGATTGTGGTGTGAATTTAGTGTGAACCATGTGTGACGTGAAGTTGTTGTGAACCATATGTAATTTCAGTGTGAACAATGTGTGAAATTGGTGTGAACCATGTGTGATTGTGGTGTGAACCATGTATGAAGTGAAGTTGGTGTGAACCATGTGTGATTTTAGTGTGAATAGTGTGTGAATTTGGTGTGAATAGTGTGTGAACGATGTGCGAACCATGTTCCGAAATTATGGTGAACAATGTGAGAATGATGTGTGAACCATGTGTGAATTTGGTGTGAATGGTGTGTGAACCATGTTTTGAACTTATGGTGAATAAAGTGTGAATTATAAAAGGAAACTACACTAACTAACCTTATTAAAAGTGATTCTTGAACCTTTTCTTGATTATAATAAGCCATTATTAGACTTATTTCCTTGTAGTGAGGCAAGAGTATGATGAGAAACTTGTACATACTGACAATATCAAATTGTACTGTCTTATTTTGAAGTGTTGAAATAATTTCTAAGTGATGTGTATTATGGTATGGCCTCGGCTGAAATCATGAATATATATATATATACATATATTTCTTTAATATAACCAAGAAAAGGTTGACTAGAATGAGGAATGGGACTGTATTTTGGGAACTTTTGAGGAAATATGTGTGAACTGTGTGTGAAGTATGTGTGAACTGTGTGTGAACTGTGTGTGAACTATGTGTGAACTGTGTGTGAATTATGTGAGGTTGGTGTGAATTTGGGTGAGCTATGCGTGAACCATGTGTAAATAATGTGTGAACCGTATGTGAAGAAAGTGTGAATATATCTAAGTTATGTATTAAGCGCTTATTTAATTTACCTTTTCAGATGTCACTCCTCATGCTTCCTACTGAAAGGCATTATCCAGCAAAGGCTGCGTATAGGGGAGGGAGCATTATGAGTACAATAATAGCGAAGTTCACGACATTTGACTTGTTGGAACGAGCGAAACAGTCACCATTCAAGCAATTCTTCTTAGCTCCGCCTCTACAATATTCTGGAGTTATTATTCACCAGTTACTGCTTAGGAGAGTTGTTGGTGGAGGAAAGAACGAATACTGCTTGAATTTTAATATTTGTGATCAGAATACAAGGTTTGGAATTAGTGAATTTGGTTTGATCACTGGATTGAATTGTGGAATTTCTCCGGATCAGGAAAAGTATAAAGAAATGACCAAGAGTAAAAGACTTCTCCAGACATACTTGAACAATAAAGAATGTTTGTCTTCTGAAGAGTTGGAAGATGGATTCAAAAGGTGCGATGTGAAAGAAGACGTATGGAAATTAGGTCTATGTTTTTTGGTAGACTCTCTTTTATTACCTAGTGAACCAAAGAAGAAATGCTTTATTGATGTCTTTTCCATCGTGGAAAATAAAGATGACTTCTTCAACTATCCTTGGGGGAGATTATCGTACGAGAAGACATTATTCGGCTTGGAAAAAGATATGGAAAGGCTAAGGAATAAATACTTGAAGAATGTTGAGCAAAAGAGAAAAAGACCAGCACCTCAGTACACAATTTATGGTTATGCCATTGCTCTGCAATATTGGGCCTATGAAATTTTCACAAAGTTCTCTGCATTTGCTGATCAACAACCCCTGGCCTTTCCAAGAATGCTTAGCTGGTCAGCGCATAAAATGCTGAAAGAGAAAGATATTGAAGGTGTATTTAAGAAAAAAAGTGTAAGTCGTTAAGATTTTATTTGAGTTTGTGATTTATAAGTAATGTTTATACTTTATTAATTTATTATTTTGTTGCAGAATCTTGTGAAGGCCACGCTCAATCCAAGACCCGAAGAGAAAGAATTTCATGACTCTATTATTCAAGGACCAGATGAACTACTCATGGGACGTGTTATTAGCTTTGTAGACGATGATGTGGAATTGGAGTTTGAAAGGGAAGAACGTGAGGAATCTCCCACAAAGCCCGATGTAGCAGATGGGCATCGTCACGAGCAAGACAAGAAAGAGATACCAACTCCAATTAACACCCACCATGAAAAGTTGTTAGCTGATATTGACACTTTGAAAAGTAACCAACAAAGAATGGAGGAGAAGTTGGATTATCTAATTGAATTAGTGCTCTCGCAACGTAAAGGTAGTGATTCTGAGGATTCATTATCAGATGAGCATCTTGCTTCACCACACCGTACATTTATTATGGAGCACGTTGTTGGAGAAGATAGCCCTAGCTGTAAGGTGGTATCTCCCGGAGATATGGCTGGGGTGGAATTCAAGAGAAGGAGGGTTCCAACGAAAAGAATTTTTGGTTCCGAGTTTACTGATCCAACTAAGAAGAAAAAGAAAGCAAAGACAATTGTAACTGATCCTTGTGAAATTAATCCCCTACAGCCATATGACGAAAAGCAAATGAGACGTTTTAAGAAATGGGTAATTGGTTTAAAAAAGAATGATAAGCCTATTTCTCTCTTGGTTGGTTCGTGCACTGCGAAATGGTTTATTCAGCTACTTACACCACGTACATGGCTGGACGGACTGGTAAGACTACTGAAATAATTTTTTTTTTTAAATATATATAATTTGAATGTATATATACTTATAATATTTTGCATGCAGCACATTGATGCAGCTTTAGGGTTGATGAAAGAACGAGTGTACACTTACAAGAAGACTTACTCCGAAAGATTCACCATCGTGGATTCTATGTTCCAACAGTTCTTCGAACCACATTGGGAACAATTCAACAAGAAGAAAATCAAATCAAGCTACATTTGGCCACAAGAAGTGCTTGCTTACTTGGTAGGTGATGATAACAATTTCAAAAGGAGTTGGAAAGACATTGACGAAGTGTTTACCCCAATTAATTTTTCTGGGACACATTGGGTGTTGTTAGAAATATCATTGACAAACTGTCTTATAAAAGCTTATGACTCTGATATCACTGTGGTCTCCAACAAGGAGTTTGAGAATAAAATGAGCAGATGGGGAAAAATGCTACAATTTCTAATTCAATCCAGTGGGCTGTTAAGCCATAGGAAAGATGTCCAACTACAAGCACAGAAAGTGCGTTTTGAGTTCACAAGACTTGGCATAGAAAAAGTGCCACAGACCAAAACTAGGTATAACTCTGTTAACCATATTTATATTAAAAGACTTTGGTCTTCCAATAATCAATATGGTCTTCCAATAATTAAAAAACTTTATTTCCTTTGCAGTGGCGATTGTGGGGTATATGTCATCAAATATCTGGAGTACTTGCTAGCCAAAAAACCGCTATTTGAAGTGAATGACGACAACATGGATTTCTTTAGAAAAAAGACTTGTGTAGATTTGTTTTACCATAACTTACAACCATAGTTGTCTTTTATTTAAATATATGTATCTTACTTTTGAATGTATGAAGAAACTATGTCAACTTCATCTCATTAAATGGTATTGAATGACTTCGTTTATTTCATCTTAATAGTGGAATGGATAAATCTTTGTCACTTTTATCTTATTAAGTTATGTGTGAATTGGGTGTGAATTAAGTGTGAATTAGGATTGAAATATTTGTGAACCGGGATTGAACTATGTGTGAACTAGGTGTGAATTATGTGTGAACCGCGTGTGAAATATGTGTGAATTATGTGTGAATATGAATTAGGTGTGTTCGAAACAACAAACTTTAACACAAAAAGTCGTATTACTGAACCAATCTAAAAATTCAAATTCCGCAATTGAAGAGTACAAAGTAAAACAATAAAAGTACAAACTAAGCATGTCTAGACGGCGGGGGACAAACAGTGGTGCACGTCACTCGATTGTGGCCCAGGACACCACATCTACTACATCTATGTTGTTTGCTATTCTTCTCACCCTTTGATAAACGTCGTTTCTTCTTTGGACGACCATCCTTCTGCTTCACTAAAGGAGGAGCTATCATCATACTTCCTATGTCATTTGGTATCACCCAAGATTCTTCATTACCCAGCGTATATACAGATCCACCATAGGATGACAACCACGCTTCAACTGTGTAGAATCTGGAGCATAAACTATATGGACTAATGCCACGATCTCGAGCACCAGCTAGAGCGTGTTCACAAGGAAGACCTGTCAAATCAAATCTTCTACAACTACATGTTTTCCTCCTCAGGTCGACATCTCCATCAAGATCACCATCCAATACTGTTATTTCATACTGACTAGACGGAAAAGAGAACGAGGTAGTGGACTTGTCTGCTAACTTTCGCAAATCAGCTTCCACTTCTGTGGCAAGAGGACTTGTAGCCGCTGATGCTGCAGTTCGACGCTCGAAAAACCATTTTTGTAAAGTGTGCCTCATAAATTCCATGAGACAAGTAATTGGCCACCAACGTGCCTCAGCAATGACATTGTTCCAGTTTTCGGCAATACCTGTAGTCATTAAATTATATCGATGACCAGGAAAGAAAGAACGAGCCCACTTTTTAAAACCCACTTGATTCTCTAAGTATTGAGCAATTGCAAGATCTTTGAATTTAATCTTCTCAAAATGGCGTAAAAACTCTCGCTTTCTATAAGCTTTCGCTGCAAGGAAGAATTCTTCATGGCAATGGTCAGTTTTGAACTTCGCACGGATATTCATGCTAACATGATGTATACAAGCACCGTGGTGTGCCTCAGGAAAAATTTTAGTCAAGGCACTTGCTATACTAGTATGTCTATCAGACACGAATACTAGATTCTCCACTTCACCAATCGCTTCCTTCAACCTCAGTAGAAAATACAACCATGAGTCATTATTCTCTGAGTCAACTACTGAAAATGCAATTGGATATATTTGCTTGTTAGCATCTTGTCCCATGGCACATAACAAAGTACCTCCACACCGAGTAGTCAAGAAGGTTCCGTCTACACATATAACTGGGCGAATATATGTTTTAAACCCCATTATAGAAACACCTAAGGCCATGAAGCAATATTTGAACCTACCTTCATTGTCCATCTGCAAATGAGTAACAGTTCCAGGATTTTTTTGCTCCATCATGTATAGAAATGAGGGAAGTTTCTGAAATGATGATTCTGGTGTACCTCTTATGTAAGCCAATGCATGCTCTCGACACCTCCAAGCTTTAGCATAGCTCATATGAACTCCATATGATAAACTCATATCTTTTACAATTGACCTTGGCTTGTAATTAACATCATCACCCTCAAATTTTCTCCTTATGACATGTCCAATAAGCCATGGGGATGCCTGACGGTGATCTTTATGTCGAACATCCAATGAGCATGTGTGTTCACCGAAAAATTTATGAACCTCGAACATATTGGAATTAACCAATTTTGTAGCCCTCAACCTCCATTTGCATTTATCATCAACACATACTGTACACCATATATTTTTCGCAGACTTCTTTACTTTAAACTCAAAGTTTTTCTTTAATGCATAAAGATGGAGTTTCATCTTCAACTCTTGCTTGTTCTCAAATATTTGACCCTCTTTTATTTCCCACGAATTGATATTCGAAGAAGATGTCAGTAATTGAGCTGTTGAGGCTAAAGTAGAGCCTTTTTCCCCTTGATTCAACAAAAGTGGAGTACTCCATAAATTATCTTCGCCAACCTGTCTTACTTTACGACCTCTATTATTTGAGAAATCATGGCTCTTCAATACTTCATTGGAGGTTGACTGTTGTAAATTATGCTTCACAAGTACATCATTGCAGGTAGACCTATCAATATTTTCATTATCATCTGAGCTTAATGCATCATTATTATCATCATCACAACTGTCTTCATTGCCATCTGCATCATTATTATCACCATCACAACTCTCTTCATTGCCATCTGCATCATTATTATCACCATCACAACTCTCTTCATTGCCATCTGCATCATTATTATCATCATCACAACTGTCTTCATTGCCATCAATGCAAAAATCATCATTCACTTTGGTTTCAACTGGAGGAATAGTATACAACTCACGTGTTTTAGTAACCAAAGGATCATTACTTCTCTTCTCTATAGTAGACACACATAGGGGTGTCCGATGATTGATAGATGTTCCTATCTCATCAAGAAAAAAAGCAACATCTTCATCATTACTAATTAAAGATGGAGGGATACCTTTACTTCCAAAATGATAGATTACATTTAAGTCAAGATCAATACGAGACTTGTCAGCTCCGATTAAAGTATACAATTGATCAACAAGACTATTGTAAGTGATAGTCTTTGGCACCTTCATACCCTTGCTTTGTTTAGCACTAAATGATCAACCTTCGTTCAAAACTTGTTCCCACGATCCATTATATAACACCACAATATTTATATGTGTTTGACCTGCATAACATATGACAAAAGGTTCGAAATCCAAAGGTTATTAGGTAAAACTAACCAAAAGAAATAAGAAATAAATGTGTGAAGCATGTGTGAACCAAGTGTGAAACGTGTGTGAACAATGTGTGAACTGTGTGTGAACCCAGTGTGAATCATGTGTGAACCAAGTGTGAATCATGTGTGAATCATGTGTTAAGTACTCGTGAACCAAGTCTGAACCAAGTATGAATCATATGTGAACAAAGTGTGAATAATGTGTGAACAAAGTGTGAACGCAGTGACCAAAATTGCGAAAATGTGAACCAAGTGTGAACAAAGTATGAATAATGTGTGAACAAAGTGTGAACACAGTGACTTAAATCGCGAAAATCATTCGAAAATTTGTCATCTCAACATAAAATTATCTCTTTTCACAGATTTTTTAGTGTATAGTAGTTCCAAAATTCTATTTAAACTATTACACAAGACACCCATAACCTATAAATAAAAAAATACTTACTCATTATCAAATCAAATGTTCAAACTTCTTCAAGTTTTGAGAATCTTCAATCTTCTTCAACTTGGGTGAGAAGAAAAAAAAATTATGATAGATTACATCATTTTCCAAAGCTTCGTGAGAAGAAAATTTGTGATGATTCTCTTTGATGATGATTTGAGAGAGGGAGAAGGAAGAGTGTTTATTCTCTTTATGAGAGAGAAGGAAGAGAGAGAAGGGGCTGAAGACGAAATGGGAAGGGAAAAAATGGGAGGAAGAAGCCTAATGTTAATAAGGGTAAGCTAGTCTTTTCACATGGGTATAAGGTTAAAAATATGAGAAACATTAATGTGGGGTTGGAGTTAGTATTACCCTATAAAATAGGGTCATTTCATGGAGTTCCCCCTTGAGAAGTCTAACTCGAAGGCGGCTTGGGTTGGATCATTTAGAACGGAGAAGTCGGCGGAGTCAGAACAGATCTCATAGGCCCGATGTATCATGGGCACTTTACTTTGGGTTTATCTGTCTAAGTTAAAGATTATTTTCCAATATAATTAGAAGAAAATAATATTTTTTAATGCAATGTTATAAATAACATCAAATTTAATACTAAAAGTTATATTAAATTTGATATAGGTCAACAATTATAGTATAATGAATGCCAAATTTATTACAAAATATCATTATAAGTTAGAGCATATGCGTGCCAAAGTGGTGCATTTTTATATTAACACACTTTAGCAAAAATTTTACTCTAATTGTATTATAAAAGATGTGTCAAATTTGATATAAAATATATCTTGTGTTAAATTTGACAAAATACTTAATATCATTTTTTTATTTATTATATTACCACTAATTTATTAATTAAAACTTAATAACTATTTTTTTACAATAAAAAGTGAAAAAAATTAGTTGTTTTTTTTTATATTATCAATAAATATTAAATGAATTGATAATTTTTTTTAATTAATTTGTATCTTGTGCATTGGAGCACAATTACAAATATTGAATCAAATATTACATTGACTTATTTTTTGTGTCAAATTTAGTGCAGAACTTACATCTGAGATGGTCTTATATCACAGATTAGGTTAATTTATTTTATATGGAAACTAGTTTTGTATTTTTTTTTACTAATGTCGATCAATTGCTATTTTGATGGGATATTTGAACTAGCGTTGAGCATAAAATATGAAAAACCGAAAAAATTGAGTACACCGACTTTTCGAACACCGAAAAAACCAAAACCAATTAAACCGAACACCGAAAAAACCGTTGACGGTGTAAACCGCCACTATTCGGTTGATCTGTGTGGACCGACCGATTTGAACCGAAACCGACCGAAATTATAAATATATGTAGGTTATGTTATGCTTATGGACTTTTAATTATGTTTTCAAACTTTTAAATTTGTGAATATAATTATATTTTATGTATTTATGTTTTAAAAAAGCACAAAAATAGATTCCAACAATCCAAATTTTTAAGTTTTTTTTTAATAAAACTTTTTAAAAAATTATGGATTTAACAAAAAAAAAAGAACTTCGGTTTGGTCGGTTTAACCAACCAAACCGCGGTCCAAAATGACCGGTTTTTTTTTTAATGGGTTTGGTCGGTCGGTTTTTTTATCGCACCATTCCAAGCTGAAAACCAAAATTTGAAATTAATAATATGAATAAACTGCCTAAATTGACCGATGTTTAGCCCTAATTTAAACAAATTTTAAAACCATATTGTATAATGTGTAAAAAACATTATTATGCACTGACAAAATAAAGTTACATAATATTTTACCCCAACAAATATTGATGAACGGCTTTTTTGGAAAATAAAATATTTTTTATAGCTATGTTGTATATTAAACTCATTAGGTATTTAAACATACAACATTTTGTTGAAGGGTTTATATATTTTTGGGCTCTGTGTTTTTTTCCATTACTTGTTTGGATTCTGTGTTTTGACAAATTATTTTTTGGACCCTATGTTTTGTAAAATGGTTAAAATAGAACCTTAAACCTGATTTTGGTCAATATTTTCTCAACTAAAATCACAAATAATTTATTAAACTAATAATTCAGAACAAAAATAAAATCATTCTGCTTAAAAACTGTGTTGTTATATTCAATTTTTTTTTCATCAAAATTGAGTTTATTATTCTATTTTAACTATTTTACAAAACATAGGGTCTAAAAAATAATTTGTCAAAACACAGGTTCAAAAAAGTATAAACTCTTTGTTGAATACACTAAATATTTTGTCAAATATATTACATTCTGTGGATCTGCTTTGCAAAATGACTATAAAAATATACATTTTGATCATTTATTTAAAATAAATTGTTTTGCCAAAAAAAAAGTTAAACTATTTATGATGCTACTGTTTTTGAAAATGAAAACACATGATTGATTAAGGGGCAATGTTATTAGCTGAAAGAAAGTTTCACATATTTCAATTTTTTTTTTGAAGGGAGAACATTCACAGATTTTTACCGGTGACTAATTTTTTGAATTATAAATCAAATTAGGTTTTTTTTTTTTTTAATTTATTAGTGTTTTATTGTATAATGGAGATAATTGGTCTAATAAAAGAAAAAGAACAAAATAAAAAAAGATGCTCACGTGAAAAGCACGTGCACTAATATGAGTGGTCTTTATATAGGGGAGACCTGTCGTCCACTAAAACAAATATCGAAGGGTGCGTATTATTGAGGCTTTAGGGTTGTGTTTCTCTCTTTCAGCGGAGCTTTCCCTTTGCCTTCCGATTCCGATCACAAACCCTAGCTACAACCATGTCTTCCAAGCAAGGTCCTTTTCTTCTTTCTTGCTATATTCTTTTGTCTTTGTTATTTGTAAAGCTCGATTTTTATCATCCATGAATGGGTTTCGAAAATAGTATGAATTGAGTTTTTTAATTTTTTTAAAAAATATTTTAGGTGGAAAAGCTAAGCCTTTGAAGCAACCCAAGAAGGACCAGAAAGATTACGACGAGGTATTTATTTTAATTGAAATTTCTGTCAATTATATTAGTGGTCGGTTGTATCAAGATCTTGCTAACCGAGTTGATTTGTTTTGTTTTAATCTGATTATCTGGATTGATTTTGCTTTATTTGATTAAGCTTTATTATGTTATATCAGTATATATGTTTCTAAGGGTAAAAAAATAATCGAATTCGTTAATTGAATACTTTGTTGACCATCATGGTATTCCGGTTTTGGCCTTTTTATTTTGTCGCTTAATTTGAAGTTTGTCCATATTTAATCAACTTCATAGTGTTTGTCTTTATGTCGTTTCTTTCTTAATTTGATCTCAGCAAGTGAATAGAATATTGTCGAATATCGAATTATCTTGATTTATAACTATTATTTCTATTGACTATGGGTGTACTAAGACTTTTTTACTAGTAAATGTTCGATTACTTTAATAACTTTGTCACTCCTTAGATCAATGTATTGTAGTTTTATAATAAATTTCTTTAGTGTAAATACAAATTGTCTTAATGACATCCATCTCTTGTTGATTCGAACCTAATTTTTTAGTTTCAAAGTTGTCACATGCCTGTTTATCAAATATGTTATTCAAAAGTGTTATGCATTATCGTGCTCAGTGTTCTTTATTTGTATCGTTAGGTTAAATAACATTAGCTATTTGCAAGGGACTCTTTCTGTCTCTTGGGTTTTTTGCTACTCCTTTCTTTACCCCTGATGTACACCATGGCATAAGCATTTCTATTTACCGGGTAATATGCTGTTCGAATCTTGTTCTAATAGTTTGGATTGTATTCTTATGATCAGACTGACTTGGCCAACATTCAGAAGAAGAAGGAAGAGGAAAAGGTGAGACTTCTAGTCTGGTTAACCGTGTGCCCTTTCTGTAATTTTATGTTTTGTGAATAGCATTTTCTGATTTTATGATTCTTTTGATGATGATTAGGCTCTGAGGGAACTCAAAGCCAAGGCACAACAGAAGGGAGCTTTTGGAGGTTCTGGACTCAAGAAAAGTGGAAAGAAATAAGAGGGGGTCTTGTACCTTGATTCGAATGGGAAATAGTATTCTGCATTCGTGAGCTGATGTATTAATAGAATCGTTGTCAGTAATCACGATGACGTCCTTCGAATTTACTTATCATTTATGTGATGGTCTATGTCTTTAATGAATTTGCTGCTTAACTTTGTGCTAGTGACAAATGTGTAACATCAAATAAATGGTTTGCCTTTTTCACTGCATCAGTTGTTTCAACACAAGTATACGTGTGACTATAGAGTTAAAAGTAAAAACGAAAAGTACAACTGCCTATGTCGTAAACTAAACAAATTGAGGGACCAAAAAAAAATGAAAGAGATTGTTGATGCAAAAAATCGCCCTACAACAAATGAAATTTAAAGAGACGAGCTATATTTTATTGGTTAAAAGCAACTTTATTTTTATAGTAGAATTATTTGAATAGGTATATTTGTCTAAAAAAATATAGAATGGTTATATTTTAACAATTTTGTCAAAGAAATTGTTTGGTAAGCGCTGAAATTGCATGCAAAATTTGCGAAGTGACCCAACATAGCTGGATAAGCATGTCCTTATCATTGAGAATTCCTCAAAATTATATTTTCCATCGATTTCGAGTTGCCCTTAGAAGGGTATGGTCAGGCTGTCAATATTCCAGACATATATGGATCTTTAAAGTAAGCAAAACCAACCTCAAATTCACATAAATTATAGAACATGAACATCAATAGAGTTGCTTATAGAGGACATTACACCTAAGTACATGCAAAAATAGGACTTTCTTCAAGTCGCTGGCAACAAACTCAGATACTCTAAGCTAAAATTATATCAGTCGGAATGTGGAGACTGCAATATAGTTCAAAAACTCTCTTATTTTATGGACCTATTCTATTGCTTATCTGGGTTGTCTGGGTTTTCCCTGTCTGGATCTTCCTCTTCTTCCTCCTCTCTCTTTTCCTCCTCTTCCTCATCTTCTTCAGGAGGATCTGCTGGCATTGGAATTGGCATAGGTGTTTTCATGGGGGCGAATTGGGGAAATATATCAGGTCTCCTTCCAGGCTTGGGTCTTTCCCATTCCTGTAATGTCAAGTAAATTTGGATGAGATGAGAAGAACATAATACAGTTTCACGCGGTCAAATTCCATTAAATTGGCATTCCAACATTTTGGTTCAATACGTTTTTATGATAATGGATTACCAAGTATCCAACAAGTAATTGAATTTGCATATGTCTTCATCTATTTGTTGGATAATAATGCAACAAGGCATGCAAAACAATCACGGATTGCCTATCCAAGAAAAGCGATGAAAACAAACGTTCCATTCTATCAATCAAGATCATAAAATGAAAAAACATAACTCTTGAGTAACAAATATGCTTAAAACGATAATTAGTATAAGCTAAAATTTCAATTCTCTCATCAAGAAAGTAAAGGGAAAAAAGCACAAAACTTGAGTAACATATATGTTAAATAACGAGAATTAGTTTCGAAATTAACAGAGTTAATAGTTCCTATAACCTTGAGGTTCTACTTTTGATATAGATTTGGGATAGAGTAATTGTTTGGCAGGATAAGAGATTAGGCCATAGTTCAAATATAGCTATTAAGGTATGATAACAGAGAATCTTAATATATGCGCAGCCAATCAATGATGCTCTATATGAAAAACAATCCTGAAGCTTCAGCTACATCTTCAACCAATACTTGGAGACAGAATAAAAACCCTATATCAAGAACTGCTTCATTGTTTACAAGGTAAGCAAATTGACCATGAATATTACTAACGAAAACAACATACTCCTAAATCAAAAGAATAATAAAACCCCAGTAAAAACGCAGAACATATACGTTGGTAATAGATATAGGGGGAAAAGCGCTTACTATAGGGAAATCAAGCGGAGAGCGGCGAGTCATCTTTTCCTCCTCGGGAGCCATTCGAACTACATGACTTGGAAATCGACGGTTGGAAAATAATATAGGGAATTGCCGGCGGCCATGGAACGGTGTTGGAGTAAGAGAACTTATGCGATTGTTGGTAGACGGAGAAAAACACGACGACGACGATGATGATGAAGAAGAAGACCTTGGCGAGACTGCAGGAGCTGAAGCCAGAGGTAGTGCGAGACTCCGCAACGCCATTAGGGTTGGGATTCGTGCTTCTCTCTCTTCTCTTCCGTTCTGTCTTCTCTCTCTCTACACCAACCACACAACCCACACCGCCTGTGGATTTTGGAAGTAAATGGTAGATCGGAACTTGAATCCTCTATCAGTTGGACCTTTCAATGTAATTTAACACTCCGGGCCTCAGACTGGACTGAGCCCACTAATAAAACCTTTGCAAGGCCTACAACCTTCCATGAAGCCTAAAATAGCCCAATTGTGGAATAATGGAAAAGTTTGAGCCATTTACATCTATTTACCATTTTTTTATGGGGCATTTTTTACGTGTACATAATTATAAAATTATTTATACAAAATATATAGAAAATGAAGGATATTCACGGGCCGTCAAGCACTTGAGGGGCCCGGGTCAAGATTTAGAAGGATGCTTTTACTTAAGAAGAATTTACTTTCATGAGAAAATTTTCTAAACTTTCATTATGACTTTTTTTTTTTTTGTGTATTTTATATGGTATTTTATGTTTTCTTACTTTCCTATGGGATTTATTTTCCCATATTTGTGTAATAATTTATTAGTTTTACCATATTTAATTATATAAGATTATTTTGGCTGATTTTGAATTTTTGTGAGAGTATTTTAGAAATTGTAAGTATTATTTTTAATTTCTTTTTTGTTTAGACATTAAAAAACTTTTGTTTTCTTCTTTTCTTCTATTTTTTTATCTTCTTCAATCAATATTTTCTCCGCTGGTAACCACTATCAAAATAATTTTAATTTTTTTTTGTGGTAGTGATCATTTTCCCCTGTCAATTTTTTTAGTAATGTGTGGTAAGTGATTATATCTATAAAAATCAATTTTATTTTTTAAGTGGTGTTGTAGTAACTGGTTATAACTATAAAAATCATTTTAATTTTGTTAGTAATGTACTATTATTAAAATACTAGGTGAATTGTAACTACTTACTTAGTGAGATTTGGAGAAAAAAATTGATATGAAAAAAATAAACTAAATTGATCGTGAAGATAACTGGTTACAATTAGGTTTGAAGAAAAAAAAATAGTTGCGATGGTAACCGGTTACCTAGTCAAACCTGAAAACAAATAGGATCCAAACAAAAAATATAAAATGATCATAATCGTAACAAGTTACAGCTATGTTTGAAAAAAAAAAAAAAGTTACAATGGTAACTGGTTACTTATCTAAATCTGGAAATAAAATCATATTTAAAAAAATCTAAATTGATCGTTATTGTAACTAGTTACAAGTAAATCTAAAAAAAAAATCAAATATGAATAAAAAGAATTAGTTACCATAGTACCTGGTTACTTATATAGGTCTGAAAAAAAATCAGATTTGAACAAAAAACAACTCGTGATGTTAACCAGTTACAGCTAGGGCTTGAAGAAAAAAATCATATCTAAAGTGCAAAATCAAATGTGAAAAAGAAGAAGAGCAACAAGAACAACCAAAAGAATAACATTAAAACCAGTAGCAACGACAACGAAAGAAGAAGAAGAAGAAGAAGAAGAAAAAGAACCAAAGGACGGTGGAGCTGCATCATCGTTTGGGGTGGGGGGCTGTGTCTGCAGTAGAGGGATGAGAAGAAAGAACCAAGTGGAGAAGGAAAGATGGAGAAAGGAGAAAATGAAAACAGATAAACGTGAGAGAGAAATGAGAGGATGAGAAAATGTGAAAGAGTTTAGTATAAAAATATGATAATTTATTTTTTATATTTGATGCGATTCCCCTGTTTTAAATTTTTTTTTTTTAATTTCACCATATTTTGTAGCATTTATTTGTTGCCCATAAATATAAAAACTCTATCAATTTTTTCTCATATTTATGTAAACTTCTCTTTATTAAAAAAATGGTTATTTGCGACGAAACTACCTAAGTTATTACGTTTGTAGCACTTAAGTACCTAAGTTATTTTTTTGACGGCGAAAGTACATTCCGTCTATGTTTTTGTGCAATTCAGTACAACCGCAAATTCTCACTGTTAAGTTCATCTGTAGCACGTAGGCAAAAGCACCAAATTAAAGATATATATGCTGCAAAAGTATATAATTTAGAATATGTTTGCGGCAAAAGTATCCAATTTAAGAGATTATTGCGGTGAAAGTACCTAAGTTATAAACAAATTTCACACTATGTTGGTGGACTTAATGACGAAACAAACAACTGCACTAAACTGTACTAAAACATGGACGGAATATACTTTCGTCGCCAAAAAAATAATTTAGATATTTAAGTGCTACAAACACAATAATTTAGTTACTTTCACTGCATATCCTAAGAACATATATTTTAGCAAGTCTAGTTCGAACGTGACCTCGTGATTGAAGAAAAATTTTCACACAATTATACTACTCGATACTTAACAAAGAAGTTTGTTATCGACTATATATATATACATATACTATTTTGATTAATAAAAGGAAAATTTAGTGGATGGCATTCATGATTTGTCTCTCGCCAACTCTCCTAACCAAGTTTTGCGACATGTTATTTACTACTTTTATATATTTTATTTTTCTTGTTGCATATATCTACTATTTTTAAAAATTTTGAAGTCTTGTCAAATCGAGGGTCCTTGGGCATATGCCCGCTTGCCCCACCCTTAGTCAGGCTTAGATATTCATATTCATATAGTTAAATGAAATATTTGCGGTGAAAGTATCTAAATTATTGTATTTGTAACACATAAGTGCTTAAGTTTTTTTTTTTTGTGAAAGTACATTCCGTCCATGTTTTGGTGCAGTTTAGTGCATCTGTTTGTTTCGCCGTTAAGTCTGCCACCATGTCGTGAAATTTACTTATAACTTTGGTACTTTCGCTGCAAATATATATTAAATTGGGTACTTTCACCACAAATGTCCCTTTAATTAGGTACTTTCACTACAAATATTTATTTAATTGGGTACTTTCACCTACATGTTATAATAGAACTTAATGGTGAGAATTGACGGTTGTATTAAGTGAAAATTACATGTTATATGAGAATTTTAATAGATTGTGCAAAAATATGGCATTTTTTCAATAAAAGTTAATCTGTAGCTTTTTTTGTTTTAATTTCACTTTTATGGGTTTAGTTTCTCATATTTTTTTATAAAAGTTTGTTTATGCCATATTTTCACTCTTAATCAAGTTTTATGAATTTGGAAGAGTATGTTTGTAATTTGATTATTTATTTTAGCTTATTTTATTTTTTTTTATATTAATTTTATATAACTATTTTTATATTTAATTTTTCCATGGCTGTTTTGAAATTTTTTTTTATTTGTAATATGAATTGTGTTTATTTATTGTAAACATTTTTTTTAGGCTGTACGTTTTTTTTTTTCAAAACCTGGGTAAGGTAACCAGTTACTTAATTAATTTATCAAAGTTATGTAAAAAAAATCCTACAGCTAGCTTAAATAACATTTATCTAGAGGGGTAACCAGTTACTTGTTGGTGTTTTTTCACATTTATGTAAAAAATAATCTTAGAGGTTAAATAACATGTATCAGGAGGGGTAACCAGTTACAGCGCGATTAGTAACTTACTGCCATAAGAGGGATAACCAGTTATCATAAGAGGTTGGCGAGTCACTCATATTAGAAATGAAAAAAAAAAACATCATATTTGAAGGAAAAAAAAAGAAGAGTAAGTATGATTTAGTAACCTAGGTAACCAGTTACCATATAGAACCCAGAAATATACACACACATCAGAATGTGAAGGTAACCAGTTACCTCCTAAAATATACAAACAAATAACGTGAAGGTAACCAGTTACCACAGGTCTCAAGACAGAAAGAAAAAAAACCAGATCTGACCACGAACCAACCTCCTCCCTCGCCTCCGACCACCACCAGAAACCCCCATCCCCTACGCGCAAAACCCCGTCGCAAACCCAGCCATCTTCGTTGTTTTGCACAGCTCCAAGCACCACAAATCGCACACAGCCCAAGCGCCACCCTTCTTCCTCGCCTCCGACCACCACTAGAACATCCCTCACCTCAGCCTATCCCCATCGTTTTGGATTTGGGGGCTTGCGAATGGAATCGCGCAGAGATGCGCGAATTGAGTTTGTGTTCGTCGATGGTGCGACTGGGGTGTTCTTGGCTGAGTTTCATGGAGGTGCGCGCCTAAGGTGGTGAAGGTGACTGGGTTTCACGGAGGTGCAGCTGGGGTGTTCTTGGCAGGTGGTAAGGGGGTGGGCGGAGATGATTGTGGAGATGGTGAGGCAGCCGAGTGGAGGAGTGGCTGGGTTTCACGGAGGTGCGGCTGGGGTGTTCTTGGTAGGTGGTGAGGGTGGGTGGCCGGAGATGATGGTGGAGATGGTGAGGCAGCCAAGTGGAGGAGTTTTGGCTATGGTGGAGATGGTGAGGCGGCTAGGGCAAAATGAAAGAGAAGATGGACTTGGCTGAAGGAGTTTTGGCTATGTTAATTACCATAGTTCTCCTCCTTTTGCTTATTTGTTTTGATTAATTTTGATTTCCAATATAGGATTAGTTTTCTCATAAACTAAATTTTTCTTAATTAAATTTTCCCATACAAATTAAAGAAAGTTTAACTCTCATATTTTTGCACATTGATGTCTAAAAAGCCATTTTAAAAAAAAAAATCTCATTGTATTAAAATGCACCAAAACATGGACGCAATGTACTTTCGTTGCAAAATAAATAACTTTGATACTCAAGTGCTACAAACATAATAAATTAGGTACTTTCACCTTAAATATCCATAAATAAATTAAAATCACCAACATCAATTACATAATATACATATAAATATTTTTCATATATATATTTTTTGATAAAAATAATTCTGAAAGTATTACAAACGTTCTTAAGGTTGACCGACTTTACTAAAGTAAACAAAATTGTATTCTTTTTTAGTCGGTTGATTATAGTGATATACAAAATAATAAATATTGACCAAATATGATATAAACACTTTAATGAATTAGTTTCATGTAAAAAAATATTTTGTTGTTTATAAATACATAACAAAGACAAAAGTGTTTATTTTATTTGTTCGTTAATCCTAATTATTCACACAATAATAAACATGAAAAAGAATGATGTAAATACTTTATGAATATTATTAGTCTATTTATTATAATGATGTCGAAAATAATAAACATAAACGAGATATAAATATAATATAAACATTTTTTTTGAGTTATTTTTCTCTAAAAAACAAAACTAAGTTGTTAACATGTACAATTCAAACTCAAAGTTGTTTATTTTATTAGTATGTTGATTATAAAGATGCAAAAAATAATAAACATAGTCCATATATAATATAAACAATTTTAATTATCAAAAGTTATTGGATGCATAAATTGTAAATAAATAAACAAAATTATTTATTACGCAGTATCATCAGAAAAAATGTGTTATCATATAAATATTTAAACAAAAAAATTTACATTTTAATATCATTATGTACATGTAATACATAAACAAAATAGTTTATTTCAATTAATTTGTATTATTATGAAACATATTAGTTTATTTTTTATGTATAATTCACTGGTTAGGAATATTATAATGTTAATTTATAAACATTTTTATTTACTTTTATACCCAAAAGAAAAATATTGCAAAATCTTCAATTAACAATCAAAAGTTAATTAATTTAAAAACATAGCTTATAAAAAGATTTTTTCATATTACTTGACTTTTTAATGTGGTCATTGGTCATTAAGGTGAATTAAGGGAAATGAATATTAAAAAGGAATATATAAGAGGAATTTTTTAAAATGGAAATAAATCATAATTATTTTTAAATTAATAAACAAAATAATAATGTTTATTAAATATTATTATAATAATTGTAGCAAATTTTTTATGTATGTCTTTTTAACCATTTACATAGTGTAGGCGGATTTATAAGTTTCCTTCATCATCGGCTATATTATTTATTGCAGTCGTTAATATTATATATCAACCGTATTTAAACCAATCAATAAATTTTTTTTTTTTACTAATTTAGTGACACCTAAATATTTCAATCTTATTTTGTTGAAAATTTGAGTGAGGACGGAAGTATCAAAGCATCTCTAATGGATGGAGTGCCATAAAAGTAGCTTATAATTTTTTTTTAGCCCATATTCATAAAATTGAATTTCAATCATCGTCTAAAATATGGGTCAAATTTGACACAAAATATAGCATGTGCTAAATTTGACTCACAATAAATATCACATTTTCTAATAACTTTTTTGCCACTCAATAATACAAATTATTAATTTTTATTTATCTTTTAAAAAAAATTAAATATTTTTATATATTTTCAATAAACATTAATAGTTATATTGACTTTTTTTAGCTAGTTTGCACCTTGTGTATTGGAGTACAAATGCATAAAATGGGCCAAATATATCATTGACACATACTTTTGGCCAAATTTGGCACAAATTATACACCATCCATTGAAGATGGTCTAAGTCACGATCTAAGATGGTCTAGGGCACAATCGTCATTTCACACATATTTCGTTAATCATAATTAACACCCTCCAATTCCCGTTATTCTCCCAAATTCTCAAACACTAATAATCCATATCTCGTTACCCTTTAATTCCCGACAATGCTCTAATCATTAAAATCACCCCGAGACTCACCCTGAGCCCCAAACTTAATCCCGTTATGACTAAACTGCTACTTTGCACTCAAGATCGTCTCATGCCGAATGGCTCGAACAAATCCACATTGTAATGTGGCATTATAAATTAATCACAAACATGCACCAAAATACACAATTATGCCCTCAATTTTCCAAATTACAAAAATACCCTTATAATAAAATGTGAACCCATATGCATGCATTTAACATTGTATTATAATATAATTCACATAAACATACTTATAATCACTTAATATCATAATAAATCAATTATGACCTTCCTGACCTCCTAATCAAGGCCTTAAACCTTATTAGGAAATTTGGGGCATTAAACTCAACATGCCTCAAGAATCACCATGCATGTCACATATGGGGTGCAGTTTACTTACCTTTGGTCAAAGCACATGTTACCAATAAATGAGCCACAAGCACGATCCTGATTTCAATCCCTAGTCACAACCATAATATAAAACCTCATCAAAATGAGTAATAAAAAGTTCCCAGACCAAGACCTAGTGTAACGACCCGAATTTGCTAATCGGGCTCCTTGATTAGTGTGCCTTGAGGGCAATAAATGCTTTAATATGTTAATGTGTGAATTAATGTGAATATATGATAATGATGCACGTTTAGTTGGGTTAAATGTGCATGTGGGCCCCGTCTGGATATTAGGGGTATAAATGTGATAAATGCGATATGTATGTGTTATGTCTGTGCAGCACGATCCGAGACAGTCTTGGGGAGCGGATAGCCAGAAAGTCACAACAGGGTTGAGATTCGGACTCGGGGCGAGTCGAGGGGTAATTTGAGTACTAGGTGTTATGGGGTTATCGGGACATGAAAATAAATATTTGGAGATGTATTTGATGATAGAATGTCTAGGAGGGGATATTTGGGAAATTTTCCATTTTGCCCTCGGGGACGTTTTGGTACCCCGAGCCTTGAGGTAACCACATAGACATAAGTTGAATTAGACAAACCTTAGAACTATACAGAACACTTAAGGAACCGACCTATACTCCTCCTTCTGAACTAAGGATAGCTTCTCACCATCCTTATCTCTCTCTCCTTCACTCTCTAAGAAATAACTCAAGGAAATCTTGGTGTAAGCTAGCTTAAGCAAGGAATTGGGCTAAGAAAACTTAGGAGCTTGAAGCTTGGGGATTGAGGATTGAGGATCAAACTCAGGGACTAAGCTCTGCAAGGTAAGTTCTAATTACTAAGGTTTAGTCTTGAATTTCTACTGGTTATTAGGGATTGCATGTTAGTTAAGCTTGATCTATTTTTGGGTATTCTAGCTGAGTTTTGGAGCATATTTTAATGGGGTCTTGGTGTTGTTATTGAGCTGAAATAACTGTGTTGGTTATCTAGGATTGTTAGTCAGCTTTTGGGTGGATTGGCTTGAGGAAAGGTGTGGAAAGATGGTGAGAAAATATGGGTTCGGAGGTGAGGGTCATGGCCCTAGGAGGGGTGCGCCGCGGCCCGTGTGCACGCGCGGCCGAGTGTGGCTGAGGAGTTCATGCGCGTCGCGGCCCGTGTGTGTTGCAGGGGTGTGCTAGCCTCTATTTTGAGGCTAGCCGCAGCTCTTGAGGGTGGGGTCGCGGCTCTTAGTGCCAGTTTGTGTTTTTAAGGGTGTTTAGGCTTGGGAACTCAATGGCTAAGGCTCGGGATGGATTTTATCACCCGGATTGCTAGAATTCAAGGTCCCGGAGGTTAGGGTTATGGCTCGAAGTTATTTATTGGATTATAACTTAATGGACGAATATTGTTAATGTGTTGTGACTAGGGTTTCGGTGAGGCTCAAGTTAGAGGAATGTGCTCGAGGCATCAGTACTCGGAAAGTTCGGGACTCAGGTGAGAAAACCCTTGTTCCCATATAACTTGTATGCAGGGCTGAGCCCAATGTGCTTAAGTTGCAGGGCGTAGCCCTTTGACTAAATTAGCTAGAATTCTGTATTTGCTTGTTATGCCTTGAATGCTATCGTGTGAATGATCGACAAGAGCCGGGAACGGTGTAGGCCGAGGACGGCAGAGGCTGGGAACGGCGAAGGGCACGCTGAGTGCAAGGCAGAGAACGGCAAGGGGCCGGGAGCAGCGTTGAGCACGTGGACTGCGAGTTGCCAGGGAGAGTCCCTAAAAGGATACCTGGGATATCCTCACGGCGTGGTCCGCGAACCCAGGGCTTGGTAAACGCCTGGGACAGCTAGGCGGTATGTGTTTAACCCATTGGTGGCCTGTTTATATGCTTGATATATGTGTTGCATATATTATCTGTTTGTGGGTTTTCTTGCTGGGCTTCGACTCACATATGCTCTGTGGTGCAGGTAAGGGTAAAGAGAAGGTCAACCAACTATGAGTACAACAGGCGTGAGGCGGCGTGTACATGTTTGGCCAGCCTGGCTGCCACAGCGAGAGGATTTTGGGAGATGCTTGTAAATAAACCTAGATTTTGTCATTTAGTCGACTTGGTTCAGTTTATATGTTGTAAATATTTCTAAACTGTATTTTGGGATCCCAAGTGTAAAACTTTTTATGATTTTCTATGGAAATTATTATTTCTAAAGTTTTTCCTTTGTTTATGGCTTAATTACACTGTTTGACCTAAAACCTCAATTAGCGAGTTGGAAGCACGTTTTTAAACTCACTTAGTAACGACTCTAAAGAAGTAGGACATTACACCTAGCCTCTGGAACATCGAATCCTACTAAACCGGGTAGTAGGAACGATCCCAAGGCCTAAGGTTTGAGTTCCCATGATCAAAACACTACTTTGACCACAAATGCCCTCAAGCGCTGCGACCCACCTCCCCAAGCGCCGCGACCCCTAGCCATGACAGAGGCGCCAGCCTCAAGCACTTGCCCCAAGCGTCGTGGCCCGCCTCCCCAAGCGCCGCGGCCCCCAGGCCCTTCAGCAGCACCACTCACCTGCACCAAGCTCGGGCTGCGATGCCCAAGAAAAGGGCCGCAACCCCACCTCGAAACCCAGCCAAAACCTCGTTTTTACCATTTTAATACCTTCCAAAAACCTACCCAAACATCTCCAAATTCCGAAATCAAAGTTCACAAACATCCCCATGATCCAAAACCAACAAAACCCAAGCTTCTATTCAATAAAAAACTCATCAAAACACAAAAATCCAATTCAAGCTTAAAAACTTTAAAAACTTAGAACTTAAAACTTGGATTACCTCCGATTGAGTTGTTTCCCAGCTAAATCCTCCAGCTAATAAGCTTCTAATCTTCCCTAGAATCGTTATGCCTCGATCCTCGCTTGAATCCGAGTCCTAAAACTCAAGTTTCCTTCGAAAATGTGATCGGGTGTCGAAAATGGAACTTTGAGGGAGAGATAACATTCTTTTTATTTCTTAACAGGTTACTTAAAGCTTAAGTAGTCTCAAGCAAATCCTAAAGCTCGGGATCCCAAAAACACCACCGGGGGTAAAATAGTCAAAACGTCCTGAATTTCCCCCTGATCTTACTAATTCATAATTTATCATCAAATACTTATTCCCATTACCCAATAACCCGGTAATGTGCAAAATACCCCTTGACTCACTTCGAATAAAGTATAAATCCCGTTGTGACTTTCCACTAGCTTACCTCCTAGGATTGTCTCCTAGCATAACCAAATAATAATGAAGCACCACACACATGCCACATATATGCCAAATATGCCCAAAATGACCAAAATATGAAAACCACCCAATTAATCAGAAATGGGTTCACATGCATATTTAATACACATAAACATACATATAATCATTTAATTCCATAATAAATCAATTATGACCCTCCCGACCTCCTAATCAAGGTCCTAAACCTTATTAGGAAATTTGAGGCAATACAAAGCCTCAGCATGATTACCAGAATCATTATTGATATTCACTTATCTGATTGGGCTGCAAGCCTCAGTATGATTATCAGAATCATTTATTGATATTGTATACATGCAGTAATAAGTTTTCTTGCTGAGTCTTGGCTCATGGGTGCTATGTGGTGCAGGTAAAGGGAAAGAAAAGCTCACCCAGCCTTGAGTGGAGAGCTTAGGTGGTGATGTGTACATATGTGGCCGCTTGACCACCACGGCCAAGGTGTTTTCCAGGGGAACTAGGGATTAACCCTATATTTTGTCGCTTAGGTCAGCAGGTTGTAATTTTTATACTGTAATGATCATTTTGGATTGTAAATAACTTGTAAACGTTTTTATGGGCTCATGTACAGTTTAATGTTTTAAATAAAATATATCCATTCATTTTGACCGAAATTTCACCTCGGCCTATTAATGACACCTAGATGCACGTTTATAACCTAATGAATCATTTAGCGAGTTAATCACTCTTTAAAGTTCACAGTAACAGTCTTGGAGTAACCAGGGCATTACGAAATGCCTCTCCATCAAATGATCAAATGAGTTACTCTAATTTTGTTTAGCTCAATACACTAATCATTCTCTATATGTAGAGACAACTACTCATTCTTTTATAAGTATTTTATTATTTTTTTCTTACTTATATATATATTTGATACTATAAATAATATTGTTGTCCGTGTCTTCACCAATTGACACGTGGAAAAAATTAAAGTGATTAATACCCCATGGAAGTGGTTTAAGGCTCCACGGAAGCTGTCTATATTTCCACAGGAACTGAGTCCACTTTTCATGATCGTTTACCACCACCGAAGGAGTACATCCTCCAAAGGCATTTCCTCCCAAGAACCTTTTTCAAAGAGTAGTGCTCCAAGTCTCATGTTGTAATAATTTCATCCATGATCACTTTCTCCAAGCACGCGAGAACCTTTCTCCGGACCAAGAGAACAATTGCCAGGTGTCAGGCAAAGAGACGTCCTGGACCACATACAATTTTCTGACACCCAACTGTCACATATATCAAGGTGTTGATCTTGTACAAGTGACAAATAGGATGTCTCACGATACCGCGTGACATGGAAAAACGTGCAGCTACCATCCTGACACTGTCAAAGGTGTTTTCCCCAATAAAGCAATGGGCTAAGACTCCTCGTACTAGGCCCACCCAAGATATGTTGGGGACCACGAGCTTAGTAAATGCATAATGTTTATTTATGTAATAACAACCCTCATTAAGAGAAGATAATTGTAATCAGCTTCAATTAATAAGATTAATCTTGCTAACTGCCTATAAATAGGGTTATGGTCACACATTGTAAAATATTTTATTTCCATTTTTCAGAATGAGCACAAACGCTGCTTGAAAACTAAGAGAACTTGAGTTTTGCAAGTTCTTCATTATCCTAATATAAGTGACTCGTGGACTTGGGTTAATTAATAACTTGAACCATATAAAATCTAGTGTTTTATTTCTTATTCTTTAAGTTTTTATTTTATTTTGATTGTTGGCGAAAAAACCAGTCAACAAATATTATATATTTTAAAAAAAATTAAAACTTATATATATATATATATGTTTGTGTGCCTATGTATTTATATACATATTATTTTTTGTATTTTGTTATAATTATTCTATTGAGATTTTTTTTTATATTTTAGTTTATTTTGGAATAATGTAAAAGAAGTATAATTATATTTTGATATTATATATAGATAAATGTTAAAAGATATAGAGATATTATTATTAATAAGATAAAATATTTATAATGAATAAAAATATTAAAAATATAATATTTAAATAATACGGAGAAAATATAATAGTGTATGGTGAAATGTAAAAATTATTTGTGAAATAAATATAGTGGTGTTTTAGTGAAATATTTTAAAAAATAAAGTAGAACATTAGTATAAAAATATCGGTTGTGAACAATTCAACAACTTATCATAATTGTACAATACAAGCATAGGGCATCTTTTCCTATAAAAAGTATCATTATTTAAATTATCATCTTTTTCTTTAAGATTCTTAGTTTCATTCTTCAAGTCAGATCCCAATTTTTTTTAATGCATCTACTGACAATGAGTGAAGCCCATAATTTGGATCACTATATTCTCTGATACTGTTTTGATGTGGTTTTGAATATGATTTTTCCTTCCTTGATTTGATGCTGAATAAAAAAGAAAACCTATATTTTCCCCTCCAACTTGTTCCCTCCCAATTCAGCAATTAAATTCATTTTTGTTTATTTTCACTCATTACTTTAAATGTGAGATTGAAAGGAATATTGGACAAACTTATAAAATGACAACTTTAAAGTGTTGCTAAATAGTAACATTTTCACAGAGTTAGAAGAAAAATATAATTAATATACTTGAAGCTGAACCAAAAAAAAAATCTAAATGATATTTTCTGCCCATCAATTTTGTATTCACTAGAATGATTTAGACTTGAGAGAGAGTTTATGAGTGAGCATATCGTATTAATTAAAAACAAAAACAAACATCATTTTCAATTTTTAGGCTAGACGATAGAATTTGATTCCGGGTAATTAGGCTAACATTATTTAATTAAAACACAAATTTTGTACTGATTAATAGGTTATCATCTTGTTTTGGAGTTAGTCATTATCTTATTTATTTATTTGAGGATGAGACTAAAATATATTTAACGTGAGTTGATCTTATCATTATTCTAAACTCTTCCACACGTGCCCAATACATGGACATGTGATTGACTTTCACACGTAATGTCTTCTCACCAACCAAATATTGCATCACTTTTCATTACCAAAGATCTATAGTGAAGAAAAAATGACTTGATTTTGCATTAGTCTTTTCATTCCAATTTACGTAACACTCAAAACCTTTTTCTCAATTTAAAAAAAAAAAGAGTTTTTCTTTTTTTTTTTTCTTAAAAACCCAATTAATAGAAAAGAGACGTGTGTTTTACAAACTCTGTGACTACAAAGCCAACCTACGAAGACAGATAAGGACAAAGACCCCACTTGGGTTGGGCACACCACTCTGCACCCTGTCAATAATAAGAGCCCATGATATTTTTATGTTATTAACTTTCCATTGCATCTTCACCAAACCACCACTAAAAAAAATTTCAAATTGGATTGGAGTGACTCGGAATCACAAAACCACCTCCCTTTTTTCCTCTTAAAAGTATATATTTATGTCGGAAGTAGGGTCACACGAGGGCTGACACTGAAACGTGGACAGTCTGTGTTGGTCCACGTGTCCCCACATATATCACCCTTGAAACAGCACTTGGCCGTTTCTTTCCAATTTCCCAGACTACAATTACCAACAAAATAGCAACCGGTGGCTTTTGTTTCGTTCTAAATTAAGAATTGGGAGAGAAACCTCTGGTGTCTGTTAATTCTGGAATTTATTTTTCTCTTTTCTTTCAATCTTCTCTCCTTCTTTTTCATTTTCTTTTTTCTAGGAGTAGTCTATTATAAGGGTCTTAAGAAGTGGAGGAAGATTGAGAGTTGTTTTATTTGGTTTTTCAGGAGAGAATGGTAGGTATATGGGATTTTTCTTTTGCTCTTTAAGAAGTGATTTTTTAAAAATATATGTATATATATATATATATGAAATAACTTAAATATACAGCATTTGGTGACACAAAGAAGCCTTCAAAAGAAATTTTGATGGAAATTGTTTTGGTAAGTAGATTTATAGTCAATATAATCCATACCCAAATGCTGTTCACAAGATATATATAGGAAGAGTTTGAGCCGTGCAAGCAAAAGGAATCATTTTTAAAGCTCCTTAAGGCAAAAGAAGGATTGGGTTTCTCTCAAATAAGCCAAAAGGCTTAATGGGATAAAGGAGAAGATGGATTTTTGGCCAGAGTTTCTTGCTAGCAGTTGGGGTAGAGAATTTGTGGCTGGAGGGTTTGGAGGCATTGCTGGTATAATCTCTGGTTATCCCCTTGACACACTCCGAATTCGACAACAGCAACACTTGCACACGGGTTCAGCCTTTAGCATCCTTCGAAATGTTGTCTCCACCGAAGGGCCTGGTGCCCTTTACAGGGGCATGGCAGCACCTTTGGCCTCTGTCACTTTTCAGGTCAGCTCAAGTGTCACTCTCTCTTTTGTTGTTGTATCCAGATTGATTTTGTTCCAAAATATTTTCTTGTGTCAGTATTAAATTCAATATATATATATTTTTCCTTGTGCCTTGCCCTTTATCTATCTTGATGGATTGGTAGGTACAATGTTTATTGTTTTTTTGTTGTGAAATTTATTGGAGTAGCGGGGGCTGAGTATGCATTCGAGGGGGTTTAGTGAAGGGTTATTCTCAGCTTATTATGAGCGTTTTGATTGAAAGAATCTTTAAGAATTGGCCAAAGAAGCCCTAGCTACCAGAACATAATATCCATTATCTTTCTAAAGGTAGAGGCAAAAGAATATATTACTGTACGTCTGTCTGTACATATTGTTTTGGAAAAATCTTGGTAAATGGTTCGCGAGCTTAAAGCAATCTGTTTTCTGCGACAAAACCAACACTAGAAGAAACTTCTGTGCTTTCCTTTTTCATCTCTGAAATAACACTATACATGTCATACTGAAAACCTTCGTTACTCTATATTCTTACAAGAATCTATGTCTGTTTAGTCCAAAATAATAAAACTGTGGTGTTCATTTGTGTGTGGCATCTTATATTTATCAACGCATGAAAGCTGTCTTGATGACGAAAAGTTTTGACAACAAAGATGGGAGACATAGAAGGGTAGAGACAAAGAGCCAGTGTTGTTTACTAACTAGCCGTTTCGGATCTTTAAAGTCCCAAAAATTTCAACCAAACACTTACAATTTCCATTTCCATATGTCACACATGGAACCTTGTTGATATGTTGCGACATTCTCTTATGTGAGAAACAGTTTATGTGTAGCCACTTTCAGTTTTCCATCCTTGTGAATAATGTATTTTCAACAAGTATTGTAGTAGTAGCCTTACACCGAACTGACAAATTATCTTTATGTTCAGAATGCCATGGTTTTCCAGATATATGCAGTCCTCTCTCGAGCATTTGACTCATCCATTTCACCTAAGGACCCTCCTTCTTACAAAGGAGTGGCTCTAGGAGGAGTTGGTACTGGTGCGCTTCAAAGTCTAATGCTCGCACCTGTAGAACTTGTTAAGATTCGCCTTCAATTGCAGGGCACAGGCCAAGCGAAAACAAAGAAAGTTCAACCATATAAAGGCCCTGTAAGTGTTGTCAAAAGCATAATGAAAAGAGAAGGTTTGAGAGGAATGTATAGAGGTTTTACCATAACTGTTCTTAGAGATGCACCTGCCCATGGTGTTTATTTTTCGACTTATGAGTATATGAGAGAGCATCTTCATCCGGGCTGCAGAAAAGGCGGCCAAGAAAGCCTACAGACAATGTTGGTCTCTGGAGGACTGGCTGGAGTTGCTAGCTGGATTTGCTGCTATCCATTAGATGTTATCAAGACCAGATTACAGGCTCAGTCTCCATCTTCTACTCCTTTGAAGTATACTGGTATTATTGATTGTTTTCAGAAGAGTGTGAAACGTGAAGGAATCAATGTGCTATGGCGAGGGTTAGGTACTGCAGTTTCTAGAGCATTTGTGGTGAATGGTGCCATTTTTGCTGCTTATGAGATTGCTCTGAGGTGCTTATTCAACAATGGCAGTATTGAAGCAGATACCACAATCTTTGAAAAGCAAGAAGAGAAATTGTCTAATGGGATTTAATTTGCAATAACTTATGTTCATTATTTGATGCATGATTACAATTTTTCAAAAGGATAAAAATAATTTCAGTTGCAATATTACTTGATGCCTTGATATAAGATTTGTAATACATTATCACCAAACAGATCAAGGAAATGGATGATTTTCAGTTGATGCCTTTATGCTTTTTTATTCATCTGAAAGTTGTTTTTGTTGGGCTGCTTTGATTCATTGTCTTAAAAATTATAGAAGATACTTTTCGAAGTTCTAGCAACCAAAAAAAAAAGTGATAGGAATCTCAACATCTTTTCCTGCTTTACATCAGTTTTCTAATGTTACTCTGCTGCTGTAAATGTAAGCAAGGGTATACTATGAGTAGAATCACTCAATCACCATGTTGACCCATATGCTGAGTAATGTAGAAGAAAGATTCATTAGGTGAAATTATTTCAGTGACCAGATCTCTTGTGCACAAGCATAATGCAGAAACATCAAACACTTCTGAAAACATTTATAAATAAGCGTACCTGTCCGTCTTTTTTTTTTCCTCCTTTTTTTATTCCTATTATTTGTCCTTTATTTTTAAAGCTGATACATATATTACTTATAAGGCACTGCGTGTTCTCTGAAAATAAAATATCCTCGTCTCCTTTCACTAGATTCTTTTGATATCTTTTTCAGAGCCGATTTAAATCCTGTGAATTTTCCTGTTACAATCTAGTGAACTAGTAGCATCTTTTGCTGTTCTAAATAGCACCATCTTAATATTTCCATACATGATAACTACATTAAAAAGTTAAAAGCATGACTCAAAAGCAATTTACCACCAAATCAATCACACTAGATTGTAGTAAGTAAACAATGAATCGTTTGATAGAACTAAAAGTTTGGTACCTTGTCAATTATTAGAGAACAAGATTAAACCACAAGATCTATGAACAAAACCAGAATATTATTCTCACTCATCTTCAACACAATATAAAAAGCAAGTTTATGATCAGATTTGAAGTAAAACTGATATAAAAGTATCGAATACAGTAAAACTAGCTCTACTGCCCAAAAACAAGCAAAGGAACCCTTCACTTTGTAAGTATATAGCTTCAGAGACCGCCATGGCTAAAACTGTTCGATCCTGTCTTCATTGAGGTTGAGACCAGCCATGGCATCAGCCAGACCAGTGCTCGTTTCCACAAGCACATGGGGATCATTGTAGTGCCCAACAGCCTGAATTATGCCCCTAACACGCTTGTATGGATCAGAAGAGTTGAAAATCTCCGAACCCACGAAAACTCCGTCGCAGCCCAATTGCATCATCAGCGCAGCGTCAGCCGGTGTCACAATCCCTCCAGCGGCAAATTGAACGACGGGAAGACGACCCATTTGCTTGGTTTGCGCAACCAGATCGTAGGGTGCCGCTATCTTCTTCGAGAACGCAAAGACTTCGTCTTCGTCCATGTTGTTCAGAACCCTTATCTCCCCCATTATCGACCTCAGGCTCCGTACTGTCTCGGAAATGTTACCAGAACCCGTTAAGTCCCCTTGAGTCCTTACCATGGCGGCGCCTTCCCTAACCCTCCTCAAAGCCTCCCCTAGATTTCGACACCCACAGAGGAACGGGGTTCGAAAATTGTGCTTGTTGATGAAATTCTCCTCGTCCGCCAAAGCCAGAGCTTCGCTCTCGTCGATGTAATCGACGCCGATGGCTTCTAGTATCTGGGCTTCGACGAAATGCCCAACTCTGGATCTCGCCATAACAGGGATCGAAACAGCTCGCTTAATCTCCTTGAGAAGAGAGGGTTCGGCCATTCGGGAAATGCCTCGGTGGACGACCGGTTCCGATACAATAATAGAGCAGGCACCGGCGTCTTCGGCGAGCTTAGCTTGGTCGATGTTGGCGACTTCGAGAATGGCTCCGCCGCGAAGCATTTGAGCTAATCCAACCTTAATGGAAAATGGGTTGTTCTTCTTGGCATCGGTAATGGCGTTGGTATTGTAGACCGTAACGGCGCCGTCTTCAGCCATGGGCGAGTGTGTGATATTGCAGAAGAATTTGGAATTGGATGAATGCAAAACAGAGTCGATTGTGAGAAGGATAATTTGGGTAAAATATATAAAAACAAAAAAAGAGAGGAAGAAGATTGGACGAAAACTCTTTCGGTATAATTGAGTGAGTTCGAGAAGTTTCGTTGGGTTAGGTTAGATTAGTCGGTGGCATAGCTTGTGCAAGCTTTAGAATCTTCCATCCCATTCTTACATAAAGGCATCATGGGCTTGGGAAATAAAATTACACAATCAATCAATATATTATTAGAGATTTTTCTTATATAAGAAAAAAGAAATTTTGTGTAAAATAAAGTTTTGATTAATGGTACAAGGCACTTGACGATATAAATTGGCATTTATTTTAAATTTAAAATTAAGTTTTATTTATTATAATTTAATAAGTGTGATGGTCCTCATAAACTTAATATGTGTTACTAAGCACCCTCGTAATAATACTTTATAATTTTTTTATTATAATTCGGAAATGTTTATTTTTTTTTAAGGAACAAAAATGTTTATCTAGTAATTATAAATCTAAAAAAAACCTTAAAACATAATTCAAACAATATAAATGCTAAAGAACCATAAAAAAAGGGACTGTAGTCCTAAATATAATTATTAAAACCTATATTACTCTTTTTTTTTTTTTAAAAAAAAACCCCTCCATTAGACAACCATAAAGATTTGAACACATCAACATGTAGCACGTAAAAAAAGACGTTAAGACATAATAAAAAGACAAAAATGAATTTGGTAACCAAACTCGCCACTAGTGAAGTGATGAAACCCAAAGACACCACCCAAGTCATCCACTAATGGGCTAAAAACTACCATTAAAATCTGTTAGAAATAATATATTGGTGAAATAATGAAGTTGTTTGTTAATACTTACAAAAAAAAGTTTTAATTAATTAAATAAATAAAAAATTATTTTTTTAAAGTGTTACCAAACAACACCAAATAAAAATGAAAAGTTAAAAATGATTTAAAAAAATTTTGAAAGTGAGAAAATTTTATTTTCAAAATTTAATGATTTTTAATTAAAATTTTAAAAAATAATAAATAAAAATAGAGTTATTAAATACTATTTTGTGTTTAATTGTCAAATTTTTAAATAAATAACTATTTTTTTAAGTGCTACCAAACAACACCAAAATTTTTACTAAATTCAACCAATATAATGGAGAAGAATGAAATATATATTAATATATTTAATTGAATAACATAAATGCAAAAAATACAATAGAAATAATAAATCAAAGTCGAGCCACGCAAAATGCGCTTTCCTTATAGTAGATTTGCTCATTTTACCTGAACGATGTTAGATGATTCGTGAGCAACTACTTCCTAGGATACAACAACTATCAAGCAAGACGAAAACACTGTCTCCTAAGGCGAACTCGAAAGAGACTATGACTATTGTGTGAGATACTATGTATCCATGTCTCCTATAATGAGAGGAGAAACATCTTTTTATAGGCTTCATGAAAAGTTTAAAATGCGTGTTAATGCTCAAATATCCAACAAATCTGAAATCTTAGAGGGCGTTTGACTCCTTAACTAAAAAACAGTTTTTTGTTTTAAAACCTAAAACTTGTTTTTTGAAAATAAGTAAGGGTGTTTGACATTGTCTTCATAAAACTATTTTTATAAACAAAGTTACAAAAAACATAAAATTTTGAGAACAACAAAAAATTGTTTTTAGTTGTTCTTAAATTTTTTTTTTTGTAATTTTTTTTCTTCTCACATAACATTTTTAATTATTATTATCTCACAACACTTTCTCTCTCATTAATTTATCTCTCATTAGTTTTTCTCTCATCCCTTTCTCTCTCATCACTTTTGATATTCGTATTTTCTCTCTCATCACGTATTATCTCATTATTTTTCTCTCATCACTTCCTATATGTTCATTTTCTCTCTCCTCATTTTTTTTATACTGTCATTTTCTCTCTCATCACTTTTCTCTCTCATTTTTTTTCTTGCATCAATTTATCTTTTCTCAATTTTTCTTCTGCAAAATTTATGTACTTACTTTCTCTCTTCTTATTTTTCATCATTTTTTCTTTCATATTACTTTATCTCATAATTATTACAAAATTTAAAAAAAAATTCTCTTTATAAATATATTTATTAATCTTTTATTTAAGATTATTTTTTTTAAAAATAAAACTAAAAAATTATTTTTAGAAAACATTAACCAAACACCTGTTATTTTTTTTTTAAATTACAAAAAAATGTTTTTTGTTCTCATTTCTGAAAACGCAATTTTGAAAACAAAAAACAGAAAACAATGTCAAACATGCCTTAATTTTTTAAAATTAATCAGAATTAATTATACTTATTCTTGTAATATCAGCAGTTATGCAAAGTGATTTTCTGAAAATCAATTAGAATTAATCATATTTATTATGTTAATATTAATTATTACCCAAAGTAATTTTTTGACAATCAATCAAAATTAATCTCACAATATTATCATATCTCAACTTTGACCAAAGAGATTTGCACTCCACAAAAGATAATTATGATAACTAAGTTTTAATGGTATTTTTTTTTATTATTTTTAATGTTTTCAGTTGTCTTTTATTTATATTTATTACAAGTTTTTAATGTATTTAATACTAATCAAATCATAAATTTATATATAATAAGAATATAAATAAACTATTAGATGACATTTGGAAAGCTGTAGAATTAATAATAATTATCACGTGAATGTATATATATTTACATAAAAATAACTTGAAAAAAAAGACAAAAGTTTCCTTATAACAGTCAAATTGAAAGAAGACAAAATTTGATCGTAAAATTGTAATTTTTTAGCAAAACTAAAAAATTTATGTAAAAATCTCAATTTTTTATTGCTAATTCGAGTTGCTAAAACTGATAAGAAAAACCAACCAATAATAACCTTTATTTATGATTTTAATGTTAAAATATATATGTGCAATAATCTTTGTTTCTAGTTCAGGTTGTTAAATTTTTATGTGTCTGATCTTTGTTCATAATTCTCAAGCTAGAATTGATATATGAAATCAACCACTACGATTTAGTGGTTTGGATTGTTGAAACTAATATTTAAATGAAGGTTGTTCATGATTTTCTTGCTAAACTAGATAAAAATCGAACAAGTAACTTTTGTTACTAGAAGTAGGGTTATCAACTGAGATAAATAACTACCAGTAACATTTGTTTATGTTTTCCTTGTTGAAACTAATATATAGTTATATTTATATAATCAACTAGTAATTTTTGTTGCTATTTATGTTCTTGAAATTATATAAATACCCGTAAGTAACTTTTGGTGATAATATATTTTTTTTTATAAAATAAAATAAACAACAATACATGTTGCTGGTTTTATTAATGAATATGATACTAAGCACTAACGAGCAATCTTTTTAGCTTCGTTGAAACTAACTAGTAACCAATAATCAATATTTTCATAAACAAAAGGAACAAGTAACCTCTTTTCAAGTTGAGTAAAGTATCGTAGGCATATCTCTCTTTATCTTACTCACTCATTCCCCTTCTTGCACTTTGAGAATAACAACTAATACTCATTTCATCGTGAAGTCTTGAAAAAAAAAAATATAAGTTGTAAGAGTTGTAAATGTGGGTTGACTCAGCTCGGCACATCCATATTATTGTACTTTTTAAAAATTTGGGGCGGCCCGTGTAAAAATATGAGCTAGGCCTTGCCGACCCACATTTGAGGAGGAAGTCTAAAAAATGAAGATGAGAATTTGAACCTTAATCTCCTCCCTAGTAGTTAAGAGACTAACTACTAAACTAGATGCACTTTTTATTTAAATTATATTTCCAGATATATTTTTTTTTATATTTTTCAACAATGTAGAAAGTAGAAAAGTAGAAAGAAATACAAGTAGACATGTCTTTTGCTTTTACTGTCATCACAATCTATTGGCAGGTCTTCACATGTAAACTCTGCATAGTATTAGTGCGATCTTAGGGATTCAACCAACAATCGCACTTTGTTTCTCCGAGGGACCTCCACCGCGTTCTTGTCAGGTGTCTTCTTGTAGAGCGAGATGGTTACCTTTTCATGGGTTGGCTTAACCTAACCTCCTTCTTATGGGCCTCTTTAAGGCAACTCGATCAGGAATGAGGTCATTTGGAGGGATGAGAGTGTAATCTCATCTTGTTCTTTGCCTAAAAGTCCACATGATGATGAACTATGGGGGGAGTTCTCATGAGCTCGATACTCACAACTATCCCTCTATATGGCTCTCGTGGCTATACATACTAAGTTATATTATAATTTTACTATCATCTCATTTAAATATAATGTAAAAATAAACATTTATTATTATTAATGTCAAATATTATAAACTGTTTAGTTTTTTATTTACTTATCATCAATTAGAAATAATGCATATAAGTTGTTTTTTGTCTAGTCACATTTAGATATAATGATATGATTAGTCACATTATAATTTTATACTATTAAGAAGAGGGAAAACAAACAGTAGGCTAGTATTTTTAAATGTATGAAATAGATCATTTTAAATTATAATATGCAATACTTGACTACAACTACAATTATAATTCATAAACCAGTTGGTTTATAGTTCGATTTCAGATTTAAATATCATGCCAAATCATTGATGATGTATTCTTTTATATTTTAATGGGAATAAATCATATTGTTAGGCATTGAGAAATTAAATTAATATACCACATAGTTAATTTCTATTTACAACTATAATAATAAGTTTAAAATTAAATAAAAATATTTTAAAATCATTTCGTTTATGAAATGTGTAAATAAAGTTAATTTATTATTTTAATTAAACTTGAATATAATGCAAGATTATTATATTTACAAAAAGTTTTGTCTTCTCCACTCGCATGAATCAAATTTTAAATCTAAAATGTTTAGTCAATCAAACCTAATATCCAAGTAACAAAAACATACACTAAAATCAAATTCCATATATTTTAAAAATAAAATGGATATAAACCGAAAGGATTATATTAATTATTGAAACACATGTAAACTTAAACTAAATCGCAGATAAATCAAACAATATAGTAAAACAAGAATTAATGTCGGAAATGTTAAGAACATAAGTTAGTACTACATGGTAAGGAAGAAAATTGTGGGTTAACCATAATAACTTCCCTTTTTAATTAAAACTGAAGAAAAAATCTCGTTTTAATTTAATTTGACGATTACATTTAAAAGTTATGTAAACCTAAAATATTTAAAAAATGTAACCAAATTACTGAAAATATAATAAAAATTGTACTAAAAACAATAAATAAAAAAAATTACTATAAAAGTGAGATATAAATATTTTTTGTATGAAGAAGAGTAATTCCTTTTTTCTTTTAATTTTGCTAGATTTAATATAATTTTAATAAGAGAAAATTACACTAAATATGAGAATTTTTTATAAACTTTGAAAAATATGGCAGTTTTCTTTTTAAAGTTTTTTATGGCATATTTTTTTATTTATATTTTTATGGGAGTTTTTTTTCCATATATTTGTAGACCATATTTTATTTTTTATACTTTTTTTGGTATCTATTTTTTATTATTTTAATGTATCTGTGTTAATTTTTATCCATTCTTTCGACTCAGTTTCATACTTTCCTTCTATTCTAATGATGAAAAAGCTTTAAACGAAAATTCATCTAAAACAGCCAAGACAACTGAAAAACTTTTTCTTTCTCATCAATTTTCTCAGCAGTCAACCAAAATGTGAAGACTGAAAAAGTTTATACCTTTGTATTTATTCTGTTTCTTTAATATTTTTTAAATTAATAGTTTAATGTTTTCAATAAACTACTATTTTTTTAATATAAGAATAACAATATCAAGGAAGCGTTGATGTAGAAAAATGAAGAAAATGACATGATTATTACTAACTTAAAAATTAAAGAGATATCAGAAAGAGGGAGAAACAGAGAGTCTAATATACTAAAACAAATAAACAAATAAAAAAGAGACAAGCTATATAAATAATCTTGGGAATTTTACACAAAAAACTGTTTTAAGCAAAAAAAAAAAAACATAAAACAAAAATACGGTTAGACGGTACTTTTTTCTTTTATACTATTCAAACTTTTTTTATTTTTACGGTATTCACTTCCGGCAGCACCTCAAATCTTCTTAATGATCCATCGATTTTCAAAGCTTTATAGACCGGGATGATGGGGGAGTTTGATCTTGTTTACGTCGGCAACCGTGAGTGCCACCACTAACCACGGCCATGGATGATGAGTCCCAGTTGGAGAACAATCAGCAACAATTTCTGGCTGGAGACCCGAAAGGATCCTCTGCGTTTTGTTGGGAGCTTTTTGTTTCTTAATACATATATGGATTTTCTTCTCTGGAAGTGGTGCGATGCGGCGTTGAAGAAGACAATTACACTTTTTGCACCCCAACTCGCCTATGTCTAGTCGTAGTTTCGTCCACCATTTTTGCACCCCTTTTTCTTCCTTGTAATGGGTTTTCAGCGTGTGAATGGGGGAGTTTTCCCTTGTCGTCAATTCCTCTACTATTAATGGAGGCTTGCCATATCCTCTGTAATGGCCACTTTGCCGCACTTTTAAGTCTCTCTCTTCCCCAAATAAATAAAAGGAATATATAAAGGGTTTATACTTTTTTACAAAGTGTAATTTGTTTTGTTCACCGGATATGGACATATCTGTCTCGCGACCTACTGAATGCTCACGTACCACTTTATAATGGTAACCGATTACAGCGAGGTTTGAAAAAAAAAATCAAATCTAAAAAAAATAATTAATTGCTATGGTACCTGGTTGCATAGTCAAGTGTCAAAACAAAATCAAATCTAAACAAAAAAATCTAAATTAATTGCTATTGTAACTGGTTACGCCTAGGTTTAAAGAAATCTGATATAGATAAAATGATTCAGGCGTCATGGTACATGGTTACTTAAACAGATTTGGAAAAAAAAAACCCAGAAAAATCAAAAGTTTTGTTTGCTTGTTTTTTATTTCTTGTACTTGTATTCTAAATAAATTTTGTAAACCTATCGATACATTTTTTGAGCAAACGTTCTAGTTCTATTTCTTTAAATAATTAATAAACACATAAATATTTATGTTAGAACCTTATTTGATGAACGTTTAGCTGCTAAACCTATATCCAATTGATCTAAACATCACAGAGAATAACCTTTTGACAACTTTTGCCATTTTCAACCAAAAAAACTAATCAGCTAACCTAAGCTTTCATATGTTAAAAGTACCATAAAATATTCAACTACCTACCTTCTTATACTACCCTAGTCTACACTAAATAATAGCAGTCAACTTTTCTAAAGTACATTTCTTAAATCAAATCAAATATGAAGTAAGTACCTGGTTACTTAAACAGATTTAAAAAGAAAAAAAAACTCAGAAAAATCAAATATGAAGTCAAGTACCTGGTTATTTAAACAGATTCAGAAAAAAAAAACCCAGAAAAAATCAAATATGAAGTCAAGTACCTGGTTACTTAAACATATTTAGAAAGGAAAAAAAAAACCCAGAAAAATCAAATATGAAGTCAAGTACCTGGTTACTTAAACAGATTCAAAAAAAAAAAAAAAACCAAGAAAAAATCAAATATGAAGTCAAGTACCTGGTTACTTAAACATATTTAGAAAAAAAAAAACCCAGAAAAATCAAATATGAAGTTCAAAATCAGATGTAAAAAAGAAGAAAAAGAATAAAACTAGATTTGAAGAAAGAAAAAGAAGAATAAGAAAGACCGAATAAGAAGAAAGAAAGAAGAAGAAGAAAATTAGTTCGTCGTCGTCGTCGTCGGTAACATCGCCGGAAGAAATCTGAGGAGAGATCGTGAGGAAGAAAATAAAAAATGAGGAAGAAATGGGGAGGAGAAAGAAAGAAATGAGATGAAGAGAGAGAGATCGTGAGGAGAGAAGAGAAAATAAGATATGGTAATTTATTTACCATATTTTAAAATTTTTTTCCAAAACTTACCATATTTTGTAAAATTATTTTTTTTCCCATAAATTTAGAAACTATATATAACTTCTCTTTTAATAATACATAATTTAAGTCCAATAAAACCGAGACACATAAATTGGCCCAACTCCAAGTCCAACAAAACAAAACAAACACACCACAAAAGATGAAAAATACAGGGAAATTATACAAAATATGTGATTTTTTTTAAAACTTACAAGAATATGACAGTTTTATACGGCATATTTTTTTTGTTTGCATTTATATGAGAGTTTTTTTTACCGTATATTTGTAATATTTTTTTTATACCGCATTAGTAACTAGTTTTAATATGTTTTGATATTTTTTTTTTATAATTTTAATCTATTTGTCATTTATATTTTATAAAAATATTTTTACATGATTTTTAAAAAAAAAAAACTGAGAGTATTTTTATTTATGGTATTATGTTTATAATATTGGATGAGATTTGTATATTTTTAACTTTTTTTTTTTACTTACTTGTGGAGTTTTATGCCCGTGAATATAAAAATTAACTTTTTTTTTCTCGTATTTTTTGTGGAGTGCACAAAAATGTATAGTGCCACAGAGGTGGGTGCCGCAACCTGGTTTGGCCTTTCGCCGATACAGCCGCTGTGATTGTAATATTATTCAAACTCCACCGTCCGATCCATAAACTCGTGTCTCATACATTTTAACTTATCTTATCATGACACGTGGCGATCGAAATTTGAATATGAAGTCCAAGCGCGCAATTAATTAAAAAAAATAATGATATATATGTGTGAATAGGCAATATCCAATGTGACCCCACCACGTGAGACGTTGGGAAAGCATAAATAAATGGGCCGAGTTCAAATGCTAGAAGAAGGAGGGCCCATCCCATACGACACGTCGTCGTTTATTTACTCCTCCTCCTCCTCCCATTTAAACCACACACTCGCACGTGCCTAGCTTTCTTCAAAAATTCAAAGCTTCTCCTCCTCCTCTTTTTCTTTCTCTTTCTATCTCTTCTTCCTATATCTTTGGGTTTACTCAATCATCAAGCTGAGCCTCTATTACTGCTTCTGCTTTTTCGTTTCTTTTATAATTTTTGAAAAATTTTCTGTATGAGAAATGGGGTCAACTTCAATCTGAAGGAGGCTTTAGCTCTTTGATTTTACATTTTTTGTTGCATTGATAATATCTGAGAGCGATTTGTTGCCGTTGAGTGAAAGAGAGAGAAGGTATAAGGTTTCCGATCCAAGATTCTCAGAGAGAGTCGGATCGGTCGAGATTTGAGTTGGGTTTTCTTCAGAGAAGGATATGAACGGTATGGGTAGACAAGGGCAGAGATCTGGTACTACTGGGGTGCACCACCAGCGTCAATACTCAGACAACTTCTTGGAGTCTTCTTCTAATGGGAGATGGCTTCAGTCAGCTGGTCTACAACATCTCCAGTCTTCGAGTGCTAATCCTCCACTTCAGGTAAAAGTGTTTTTTTTGGGCACTCTTTTTATTTTGCTACTGTGTTTAGTTACCCAGAAAATCCGTATTAGTGAAAGAACGTATTTTGAGGATAGATAGAGATTTTTTGGTGTGGAAATGGGTTTACAGTTACACAAAGGGTTTTTTGATCTTGAGATCTGAGTCTGTAATTGGTATCTCAGCTGTTTGACTGTGCTACTTTGATGGTCAAATTGGAAGCAGGATTTTGGTTTCTATGGTAGTGTTGGTGGAGCACAAGGGTCTAGAATGTATCGGAATGCCCAGAGGGGCTTCAATGACTTTTACATGGAGCCATCTACCCCTCCGAGGAGGAAGAACGGTGATGACTCGCCCAATGAGTTTAGTCCTGGACTATTGGATCTGCATTCTTTTGACACCGAGCTTCTTCCTGAGGTGGTCTCTTGCATTTCATTAACTGGGAAATACTGCATTTTGCTTTCTGGGTTTGATTTAAATATTTCTGTATATGTAATGCATGAACTCAAACATTTGATTTGATGAACTGATTCTGTAGTTCTGTCGATAAATATTTTGAGTTGATTTTAATTGAAATATCTATGATTAATAACTTGCATTGTAATTTGTTCAATCCATTAAGAAAGGTCGTAACTAGTATTATATCTTTAAAAATTTAAATGGTCTCCGTTCTTGGACTCAAGTGCTTGTATGCTTTTCCTACTCAAAGTGTAAGATTCTTTCTCATCATCATTATGTCTAATCGTTGACTAGGAAAAGTTTCATTTCTTCATGCACATATGTTTATGTCTTCCTAAGTTAATCATGAATAGTGAGTTTATTTACCCCTCCCTCTAAAATAGGAAGTGCATATTAAGGTTATATTTTCTGCTTACATCCTCTTATATGTAATTGGTAGATGCCAGTCTCTGGTTTGTATGATGGTAATTCTCTGTATCATCCTGTTCGAGGCCGAAGTTTTGATGACTCTGAACCATACCTTACCAAGCAAACAGGCAGAGCTCGTGGTTTGCCAGAAAACAACCTCCTGAAAAGTCTTGCTGTAGACAAGGAGAAAGCCAGTGCTGTAGCAAAGATCAAAGTTGTGGTATGTCCTTTCTGTTCTTCGACTAAGTTCCTAACATAAATGAGAGATGTGATTCCAATCTAAATGGATTGCTTTCCTTGTAAGAAGAGGCGGTTTCCAAATTCTGTATTCTAATCTGCCTTATGATATGGGTTAATTTGGATACGAAAGATTATATGTCCCACTGTTATTTCGACATCTAATACACTAATGCTGTGGTTACAGGTTCGGAAGAGACCACTTAACAAAAAGGAGCTGGCTAAGAATGAGGAAGATATCATAGATACATATTCTAATTCTCTAACAGTTCATGAGACTAAGCTCAAGGTAAATGTTGCATGCTGGTGGATTTGCAATGATAGTGTATTTGGTATGTTAATTTTTGTGAGAAGATTATGAAAACTAAATTCAGAATTTGGAACTATATTCAGAATTTGATATTTTTCAAATTCTATGTTCATTTTTATTTTTGTATTGTACACCTTAATAGTCCATGGCTTTACATGTTTCTCAATTTTCTGCAGGTTGACCTTACAGAATATGTAGAAAAGCATGAATTTGTTTTTGATGCAGTGCTGAATGAGGAGGTATCAAATGACGAGGTAATATCCTACTTTTAGATAATTATAGTAATGAACATTATATGGAATTTAGATGTACGGATATGTTAACATTCTAATATGCTGTTTGTTTACTTCTAGGTATACCGTGAGACTGTGGAGCCTATTGTTCCAATAATTTTTCAACGCACAAAGGCAACTTGTTTTGCTTATGGACAAACAGGTAATTCCAAATCAGTTTGATGCACACACGTGACAAAACTTTTTTACCTGTGAATATTTGTTTGTATATATATATTTATTTTTCTACTGAAAGTTAGAGATCTTTATTGTCTTTATTAGTTGGATGTAGCTTTTTTATACCATCTTTGAGTTCCATAATGAATTCAATTGTGCTCACATTATATTCTGGTTTCTTCTTTGGATCCCTTTCAGGTAGTGGAAAGACTTACACGATGAAACCATTGCCTCTTAAGGCATCACGAGATATCTTGAGGTTGATGCATCACACATACCGCAACCATGGATTTCAATTGTTTGTGAGCTTTTTTGAAATATACGGGGGAAAGCTTTTTGATCTCCTCAATGAACGAAAGTAAGCCTTTTTGTCATTGATTTTTTAAAATTTTAATTAAGATTGGCCCTAAAGGTAGAACACTATTTCCACCAGAAAACTTTGTATGAGAGAGGATGGAAAGCAGCAAGTTTGCATTGTGGGCTTGCAAGAATACAGGGTGTCTGATGTAGAGACAATAAAGGAGCTCATTGAGAGAGGAAGTGCCACCAGAAGTACTGGTACAACTGGTGCAAATGAAGAATCCTCTCGTTCACATGCCATACTTCAGCTTGCTATAAAGAGATCAGCTGATGGCAGTGAATCAAAGCCTCCCCGTCTTGTTGGCAAGCTCTCATTCATTGACCTTGCTGGAAGTGAACGTGGTGCTGACACTACAGATAATGATAAACAGACAAGGTATTATCCCTATCACTGCTATTATTTTGTACTTTAATAAAACATCTCAAGGAATAGGATGGTATGTTTAATATTTGTATGTCTGTCTAGTGCCCTTGAATCACTTGTAATCGTATTTAATGATCTGGAGTACTGTGATTTCCAATTGTCACGTTATCCCTTAATATCTTTTCTTTCTTTGTCTGTAGTCTACTTATAATACGAGTTGTTTAAAAAATATGATGCAGAATGGAAGGTGCTGAAATCAATAAGAGTTTGCTTGCATTGAAAGAATGCATAAGAGCTCTTGACAATGACCAGGGTCACATTCCATTCAGAGGCAGTAAATTAACTGAAGTTCTTAGGGATTCTTTCATGGGTAATTCACGCACTGTGATGGTGTCGTGCATATCACCAAGTTCAGGATCATGCGAACATACTCTCAATACACTCAGATATGCAGATAGGTAAAAAAAATAAATCACCTTGATCATTTTGGTTCTTGTATTGATTTTACTCGCATGTCATATCTGACCTTTTAATGTTTATTATTATGAAAAAAAATAATCCAGAGTGAAGAGCCTCTCAAAGGGGAGCAACCCAAAGAAGGATGTGTTACCTCCAACCTTGAACCTTAAGGAGTCAACAACAGTGCCCCTATCTTCTGCTTTACAAACTTCCTCTACATTTGAGGATGAACAAGCTGACAGTGATGATTTTGATGCTCCAGAAGAAACTTATGAGCCGCCAAAATCATTATGGAAAAAGAACGGGAAGCCAGAATCGTATGGGTTTTCAAATGCAGAAGAAAAATTACGGAGACCCAATGGTCAGCCAAAATGGAAAGAAATGCCAAAGGTTGATTCCAAAAGCTCACATTCAGACGATGATTTGAATGTCCTCTTACAGGTGACTATGGGAAAATATTGATTGTTCTCATTCGTCATCAGTGATCAAAGCAATAACAAGCCTTTTTAACATGATTTTGTCACTCGTTGCAGGAAGAGGAAGACCTTGTTAATGCTCACAGGAAGCAAGTGGAGGATACAATGAATATTGTTAAAGAGGTATATAATCATTAAAATAGCATTTGTGTTTTGGGTATTAAGTGTGAAATACAATGCATCGCATTTAAACCATAGTTCTTATATTTTTTTATAAGAACATTCCACGTAGCATTTTCGTTTTGGGTGTAAATTTGATCAATTCCAATTTTGTAGAGTATCTAATCAAACCCTCTTGGCTATCCTCAGTTTCTTGTAGAAATGAAGAAAAATGTCCTATTACAATTTAGTATTTACACAGATTCTTATTTTCTGGTGCAGGAGATGAATCTATTGGTTGAAGCAGATCAACCAGGGAATCAGCTGGATGATTATGTTTCCAAATTGAATGCCATTCTATCTCAGAAGGCTGCAGGGATTATGCAATTACAAACCCGTTTGGCGCAATTTCAGAAGCGTCTTAAAGAACACAATGTTCTTGTATCTTCTTCTGGTTACTGATTTGATGTGGAATTTAGTATTATTTTCTCTGATCTATTGGTGCTGCTTAGGAATAATATATCAAAATTAGGCATGAGGATAGATTCAGCACTTCATAGTATTATAATTGGTCGGTACTTCTGCGTATTGTTGAGAATCTCTACTAGCTGCTAGCTCGGAGGGGATTGGATTTTTTCCATGGCGCACAATACAATACTGCTGTGGTAATGAAGATTGGTTATCATTTTAAATAGCCATATTTCATGGGATTACCATGCCAGAAGGCTGCTTTTGTATAGCTCTGCATCGTTGTATTGATTATTGAATAGGCGGTTGGACTGGAAGTGTTTCATTTCATGTGAATTTGGTCGAATGATTGGAAATCATGCATTTCGTTTCTTCATTTTCTTCTGTATCAGGAAGATATATACACAATGGTTTCATGTTTCTTATAATTCTTTATTTCCTCTCCTTTTTATTATTTTTATTTTAATTGGTTTGTGTTTTTATACATTTATTTTAGAAGACAATTAGAAATTAGTCACGTTGGAATTTGACACCTAAATTTGCCGTAGTTTGAGACGTAAATAACAATTATTTAAAAGTGCATATTGCATACGAGATTTGTCAGTCTAAAATTTAGACGACAGAAATACAGCCTTACCAAAATTCAATTTTTTTAAAGCAATTATACCACTAGTTTGTTGTATTTAAAAAAGAAGTTTACATAAATATGAAAAAAAATTAATTATATAAATATGGTAAGTTTCGAAGTAAAAAAATTAAATATGATAATTTCAATATAAAAAATAAATTACCATAATCATATATTCACAAAACTCTATTTTATTCTCTCATTTTTCTCCCTCATAATATCACTCTCTTTTCTCTTCCCCTGCCCCTCTGGTTCTTCTTCTTCTTCCTTCTTTTTGAGATCTAGTAAATTTTTTCCTTTCTAAATCTAACTCTAATCGGTTACAGTCATAATATGTTTAATTTCTGAGTTTTTTTTTCTTTTCCAGATTGGTTTAAGTAACCGACTACAATGATGTCCAGTTTAGCTTTTTTGTTTGTGATCCTATTTGTTTCTAGATCTAGCTAAGTAACCAGTTACCATCACAACTGGTTCTTTTTCATATTTATTTTATTTTTCATACCTAGCTGTAACCAGTTACCTTCACGATCAATTTACTTTTTTTTATATCATATGTTTTCCAAATCTCACTAAGTAACCAGTTACAATTCAATTAAAATTTTGATAATGGTACATTACTAAAAAAATCAAAGTTATTTTAATAGTTGTAACTAGTTACTACAACACCACTTAAAAAATAAAATTAATTTTTATTATTATAATCAGTTACCACACATAACTAAAAAAAACTGACATGGGCACAAGATTACTATAAAAAAATCAAAATTGTTTTGATAGTGTTAACTAGTTACTGCGGATAAAATATTGAGGGAAGATAATAAATGAAAGAAAATAAGAAGAAATGAGAATAAAAAGTATGGTGATAAATGTCTCAAATTTTTTTTCTTTAAAAAATTATGTAAAAAAAATATTTTATAAAATATGAATGATAAAAAATAATACAAATAGATTAAAATTATAAAAATAATCTCAAATCATATCAAAACAAGCTACTAAAAATATATAAAAGATAAAATATGGTATATAAATAAAATTTTACAAACATGGAAAAAAAATGCAATAAAAATGTAAAAAAAAATATGCCATAAAAAACGTTAGGCAAAAAAACTGTCATATTTTTCAAAATTTAAAAAAATATATCATATTTGTTATAATTTCCTCTTTTTAAAAGTTCTTATTAATATATAAATTATTAACAAACTAATTATTAATAAAATTTAATATGTTATTGGAGACATGAATTTTAAAGAAAATTTGAGACAAAAATAATTTTGTAACATAATATATTTTTACTACAATTTTTTATTTAGGTGTATAAGTAATACTTGTTAAAATTTTACAATTAAAGTTATAATTTTTTTTTTTTCAATAGATCTCACAATTTATGAAAATAAGCAAACAAAACTAATATAAAATATTCTCAACAAGGCAATAATTGAAAACATCGAGAAAATGGTAAGAATTTTGATGATGAAATATTAATTAAGACTTTTCGTCCAACAAACAGGCAACAACAGCTGAGAAAGATGAGAGATATTATTTTAAAAATTAGGGGATTATGCAAAATATTTCTTCTCAAGGCTCCAGGTTATACGTATTTAGCTTGAGTCAACACCACGCATGGGGAAAAACATTACTATTATTTTTTAAGACGGAATTTTTTTCTTTTTCTTTCTGTTCATATATATTGTTCTTCTAACTAATAGTGGAAAGTAGTAATAATGAAAAAAGAAAAGAAAAAGAGAATTAAAGTATTAAACAAAAGTGCTATAGAAAATGAGAATATTGAAAATGTTACTTGAAAGCCCAACTTATTGGGCCTAAGAGCCCAGTTTGAAAATGTTGAAACCCGATCCAAGTGGTTCCCTTTTTGTTTCCAACCCTAGACATTCTAAAACCCTCGCACTTGGCTCTTATAAACTCCTCTCAACGCCGCTTCCTTCTATTTAGCCAAACTCATCCTCTTCACCGCCTAGGGTTTCTGCATTTCTCTCTGCTACAATGGTACCTTTCTCTCTTCTGTTTTGCTCTCTATCGTTCTGAGATCATGTAATTTCGCTTGATTTCGACTTTGATTTTTGTTTTTTTATTGATCTTTTTTAATTGCAATGAAATCTATAGGGTAAGGGAACTGGAAGTTTCGGTAAGAGGAGGAACAAGACCCACACTCTCTGTGTGAGGTGTGGCCGTCGCAGTTTCCATCTTCAGAAGAGTCGATGCTCAGCTTGTGCTTACCCAGCTGCCCGCAAGAGGACTTGTAAGTTTCTTTCCTCAACTTGTTCATTTGCATCTCTTTTTCGCTATCTTATGTATGTATATTATCAACATGTGTATGAATGGGAATGAATTGTAGAACGAATCACTGAAGTTTGTACTTTATTTCTTAGATTAATAATAGATAAACATCTTCGGTATCTGAATACGATTTGATTTACTAGAACTAGAGTGTCATATTGTTTTGATGGTTTTTTTTTTTAATTTAATTTTGTTTTGTTAAATTATAGACAACTGGAGTGTCAAGGCGATCCGTAGGAAGACCACTGGCACCGGAAGGATGAGGTACCTGCGCAACGTTCCTCGCAGATTCAAGAGTGGTTTCAGAGAGGGTAATGATTATTATTATTTGGGTTTGATTCATTTGGTTTCATAATGTTATATTTTCAATTGTTGCGTGTTCGGTGATTTTCTTTTTTTTTTATCCGGTTTTTTGCTGATTTTGTACGTATTAATTTTGAATAGGAACTCAAGCAGCACCCAGGAGCAAGGGAGCAGCTGCAGCTACCGCATAAGGTGCTTATAGAAGGTCATTTTGATCCGATTTGAGCAAACTTGTTATAGCTTTACTAAGCTCTTTTTATGTGTTGGGCAAGTTTTATTAGTACATTGTTTGATGAAGAGTTAAAAGACCTATTTCTTTAGTAGTTATTTTGATTGTAGTTCTAAATTTTGGACAAGGATGGTAAGACAACTGTCATTTGCTCAAGTTTTAATGAAGTTTTGATTCTTATGTTTTTGTTTACTATTATTTTTCTTGGCGTTTGACCTCTTTCTTCTCTACAATTCAACAGTACAGTAGTATTTACAACGATTCACATTGCTAGCTTATATTTCCCATTTGGAAATTAGGGTTAAGTTATCTTTATCACCAAACTATTTTCATCGTAAGTTATACTAGGGTTTGCATTATTATAGCTTCTTCCTTTTTGGAAATTAGTGTTCAATTGCGGTAGTAGACTATGTCATTGTCGGTTATATATACCATTTTTACTTTGTTGACTTTCGTTGGTAATTGGAGTTCAGTTATAGTTGCTGTCATTGTAGATATAGAAAGCTATACTTTCTTATGGCTATTTCCCTTTGGGAAATTAGAGTTCTATTATGTTGATCAACTTTGTCGTCGTATTTTGTATACTGGAATTTGTTTCACGCGAAGACACGGTACCTAAAATGATTTCGTTTTAGGATATTGTTGGACCATTTTTTTTCCTCCGTATGGCGGCTATAAAGAACTGTCCACGATTTTAAACTATTTGAAGAACGAAAGTCAGTTCTAACTCCAGTCAGTTTCTTTGCTTGTTACACTGGTGATGTATTCAATGGCTATGCAGTAGACTTTGTTTTGGTTTTTAAAGTTTAAAGTTTAAACTGATCGTTCCATAAGTTTGGTTGGACGATATGGATAACTATTCTGGCCATGAGTTTTTCAAACAATTTGAAAATTTTCTGACCATGGTTATGTAGCTAGCTTGTGCGATATTATGTACTTCGCGTTGAAAGTTTTTGTAAATTTTGAGAATTTTTTTTTTCTTGTTCCTAGGGCCATAAATGTTTGTGCCCATAACTTGGCTAAGTATTTCCTTCAACTCTTTTGGGATGGTTGATCATGCGATTATACCCGTGGAACCTTTTGTAGTGTTTTCCTATGAGTGAGGCTCTCTGACGAATATCCAGACATTTTGTCAAAAAGAAAATATCTTAAACGGTCATAATCTCTTACGCAGGCTAGACCATGCATTAAATTTCTTAAAAGATGTAATAACGCTTAAAAGTTTTGTATCAGCATCTCAAAAAACGTGGATTCTATCTCCTCTGCTTTCTGTAATAGGTTTTAGGATTTTGTGACCATTTTCAAAAATCTAGATTCGCTTAAGGATTGAATATAGAATTAGCACATCTTGCGTCAATTAATTAATAAAATTGTTTTTTTTTCTAGTGTCGTTTTAACAGCAAAAAAAAAAAAAAAAGAGGAAAGTTGGTACGAAATATCGTATATTTGCACTGATCTTATATTTTACGTACAATTTCGTCAAAGATGCTGCGATATCAAAATATCATTACACAACTCGGACTTCTCAATGAATTCGACACGGAAAAAGTTCAATTGAAAGGCAATGATATTTCGTTGGCAAAATCTCAATTTGACAACAGAATCGTGTCGTCAATACTCAAGAATAGACACCCTCTAATGCGGTTTAAACTCACCAAATTTATGCTTTTCATCATGCAACTGCTTAAATGAGTTCTCCAGTTCTGGAAATGCTGACAACAGAATCAGCTCCAGAAGCTCAAAAGCCAGTTGCTTCAAGAAAACAGATGACTGCACAGGCAAAGAATATATAAAAAGTTGCATTCAATGAACCATGCTTGGATTTCATATAGTAGTCAATAAAAGTAAAGATCAAGTAATCAACATTTTTAAAAGAACACACACCTGAAGAAAGAAGTATAGATCATTGGCGCATTGTTCGTATTCCTTGCGACCAACAAGACCAACAATAGCAGCAGGTGCTTTTTCTGCATCCAAAAGGAAAAAAAATTAAGTCCAATGATATTCCAACTTCCAAATTGTATGGGTTAATAGTTGAGGAAAAATCAAATAGGGATCTTGCATGACAAAAGGATAGTACCAATCATTAGCTCATAAACAAAATTTGCACGTCGGTTTGCCTCTTGTTGGTCATCACCCATTTTAGGCGATGATACTTCTGTATGTTGCTGATCATTGGGCGAACCTGGGGTTGTATTTGAAGATGATGATGTGCGTCTCTTTGGGCGCTTGGTTAGGAATATTCCATCAGGCCAGAGTATCTATCAAAATAACATGAGAACAACGGTCTTGAATAATTACGACAATAAATTTTTTTTTAGAAAAAACTTAGTTCTTTAGCAGCAATGGAAATATACCTGTTCAAGCCGCTTGATCCCTGAAGCAACCACAGACCCCTTCCGCAGAAGCTGGATTTTCTCTATTAACCAATCATCAAAGGCATCTCCCATTCCTAGTTGTAGGATTTGTTTGGCCACCCAAAAAGCTTGTCTCCTGCAATGCACAGCGTAATTACATTAAATGAATAAAAAAACTCATCAGATAAAACGAAGATGTTATCAGAATCTTAGATAGAAGAGACAACTCCAAAATTAAACATACGGGATACCTGATCCATCCACCATCTTGGAGCTGGAGAATGACGTCAACTAAATCCAGTATGGGAACACTTACATTTGGTGGCACCCACTGAAGGAAAGAATTGTAGGAGACATAGAAACACAAGGTTCATAAATGTGTCAAGTGCTAACTAAAAATATATCAGAAAGGGATGAACAGCCAACTTTTATTTGTTTACCTCTGTGGGAAGGGTCAGGTCAGTTGCAGTATCTAAAAGCGACTCTGACGCTACCTCTGCCCTATCACTTTTTCTTCCTTTGACAGCTTTTCCCAACTTTCTAAGAGAGGATGCATCTTTTTGTGCCTTAGTTTCAGAAGCACCACCAGAATTGTCAAATGTCTCTGTAATTTCTTTGCCAAGAATTTTCACAGGAGAATAATTCATGGCTTTTGATGTGTTTAATCTAAACCCAGATGCATTATTCCTCATCCGTAATGCAGGTTCCTGGCGTTCAGTACTTAGATGTTCTCTATTTAAAGAAGAGCCATCCAATCCACCAAAGTTTGAAACGCCTTTACTTCTTTCAGATGGCTTATCTTCTAGGCCAACAATAGAGATCCGAACAAGTACAAAAGAATTTTTTTTAAAAAAAAATGAGATGAAAAGAAAAGAAACTGAAAATTAACCTATGCCTTGATCATAATCTACCTGACAAAGTTTCAACGATGGAAAAGGAATTGGAGAAAGTATATGTCTGCACCAAATAATACTAAATTGTAAGAAATTAACCTCCAGTAATACCAAAAATATAACTCATTTCTTCTTGTCTAATTGCATACCTGAGAATCAACACTCAGAAAATCCCAAACTTCAATTGATCCGGAAATTGTTGGAAGCAGCATAAGCTTCTGAGGAATATGAAGACATAACAGCATCATTAAAATATTAGGAACATGAAAGCTAAAATTGATAGCCAGGAAAAAGAGATGGAATTGCCTATTGCCATATATATTCTAGACTCGTTACTCGTGACTTATCAACTTAAAATCCCATATTTAGCAGTTACTCAACAATATATGTATGTACGCATGCCTATTGCCTATATAACCCACTCCAGTCATATCACAATGAAGTGCAGGCATAATTAATTAACTGAAACATGCATAAATCTGAATGTAGATAGATACAAGGTTCAGCTACTTGGTAGAAAAGTAGCAGTTGCTTTCAAATCATTCAGTTGATTAGCATAGCCAATAACACCAACTCAACAAATTAAAAAGGACAGAAAACTGATATCATCATTAACCTTAATATAATCGTCAAGCGATTTACACCGTTCTCGAATGACAACTACATCCAAACCAGTTGAGAGAAAATGCTTTGGTGGCAGGTGAAGAGTATATTCAGAAAACATTTTCAGACGCCGATGTAGTTCCTCAAAATGGCGAAACCTGTAGAAATTTAGTGTCAAAAATTGTAAGCGTATAAAACCATAGTAACGCCCATTTATTTGACATGTAACAAAATAAAACACATCACATAAAGGAAGGGAAAATGTCAGCTTAATCTATATTACCTTCTTTTAATAGACCAACTATTATTATTAACATCAACAACAGATATGGAGTAGACAGCAAATGTCCTAGAGCCACTCTTGACAATATTTGCACCCAATACCTGCAAAAGAAAATGAGCTTAAATTGATTGTACTTATCAGATATAGAAAACAGAATTTAGCTAATACTTGGAATACATATAAAAACATATTTGTGTTTATTGTACCTCACATCTCAATTTATAAAATGAATCAACTGCCAACGAATTTTTCAGGGAATTGACAACCAGATTATGATTTTCTGCAGCAGAAGAAGAGAGTGCAGATGAAGAAGCAGCTGCACCACTATGAACCCTACCAAAACTGTCCATATCAGAATCATCACTATAGTCCTCATCATTTGCACGTCCTTTGGAAGACTTAAGTATATCCTGCCCATCCCCAGACAAGAAGCTTGTTCTCTCAACCTCCTGCCAAACATGCACATTCTGATTGCTTGGTCGAGATCTTTTCCGACTAGTCTGGTTTTTATGCAATCTTTGATAGCGAGCACACCCCTTAGCAGTTTTCTTTGCATTATGGCTCTCAAAATTTTCAAGTGGATGATGAATGTGAGAAACAGCAACATTTCTATTATTCCTACCATCCCAAACTTTAGTTCCAGGAGAACCTAGGCCTGTTATACTGCTATTTTCATCTTCAGAAGTATATGATGTGTCATTTCCTGAGTCTAGATACTCCACATCCGAATTAACTAGAGATTGACTTGGTATATCCTGGACTGTTTGATGGGATGAGTTTGTCTCCTTCAACTTATTAGTACATCCAGACTGGATGTGACTGCTCTCGGAAGAACTCGGTCTCGTCACTTTATCTCTGAGCTTGGACGCTGCTTTAGTGCTATTCTCTGTTATCAAATTTCCATGAGAGGAGCCCTGAGGAACATGCTCATTTAAGCGATCGTCACCTTCTTTGTTTTTGTAGTTTCTTCCTTTTGCCCACATGTTTTCAAAATGTTCTGGAGCCAGGGCTTGAGTTTTTCTGAGAGAAACAACATCCAACATATCACCCCATTCTCCTCCAGAGCGATGTCGTTGAATACCTGCTTCATCATTAGTTTGGGAATTCATGGACAACGAACTCCATGAACGGGTGGATTGAGTATCAATAGAAAGCAATGGATCTTTTGAAAGATTTCCATTGCCATTCTCTGCTGCATGTGTATCTGTATCGCTTCTTGACTGATCATTTTTTAACTGGACAAGTTCTACTCCAGTTACAGAAGAATCCAAGAATCTGGAAAAATGATCAGGTGAAATCTTTGTAGGATCGTCTGATTTGGGTTGAGATGCCCCACATACTGGCCTCACTGCTTGTTTGGACTTGTTCATATTAACAACCACAGATTCAATTCGTTCATTAATAAACCTGTCACAAAATGTTGAAGCAAATATTAAGAGCAACAATGAATTGATACTGGCATATCAAGCAATGTAATGATAGCAGCATACCAAGAAATGACTTGATTGCTTCATATCAAACAAATAAAAAAAAGTGAACACCTTGGACTGGCTAAGTTTAAGACAGGTCGTATTACTGCACACGCAAGTAGCTCCCGGGTAACATAACGAAAGAACGAGCATTGCAGGTCTTCAGGCTTGAACGTGAAAGAAATGAGACCATCCATCATATGCTGCAAAACCTGAACATAAAGAAAGTACATTCACTATAATTATGAACAACAATTTTAAATATTCCAGGTAAGAAACACAGAATGCTGCCTAACAACTTGAGCAGAATCTTAAGAGAGATAAACAACCTTATGCTCGGCTTCAGCAGAAAATAAAGCAGGGTGCAGCTTCTTGTCAGCAAACAGGATGAGTCTTAATTCTATGTCTCGGTGTTCAATTGTTAGTAGCTCTTCCTTCTTTTCAATCTTTGCTTGAGTTGCACGAAAGAGCTCCAAATGTGTGCAAATGAGATTTATAAGATCCCTGCACCATCCTATGAGCTTCAGTTCTCAGTAATTATCCTATAAACAAAAGTCAAAATTAGAGTAAACTGGTCTGAGACATTGTAGGAACTAAAACCTTGTTAGAAGATCAATCAGATTTATATTCCTCATGCGTGCTGAAAACTCTCCAAGAACTCCATTCATTATGTGCACTAGTTCCTCTGGACCTTCTTTATCAGGTGTTAACTTTGAGTACCAGAGATCAGTCACCCACTCAGAAACTATATGTCTAGTAAAGTGATCTATTGCATCCTCAACAACAGGAGAATTCACTCTCCTTCTCCACTCAGATCCATCAACAACTTTAGGCCTTTCAAAAGGTTTCTTTTGGGAGAGAGTGTTTGCAGCAGGTGGTTTGCTGTTATATGCTGCAGCTTTTCTCTTCGTCTCAAAATCCAGTGATAGATAACGGCCAATGAGAATTAACAACGCAGCAGCAGGCAGGTTGATCCAGACAGAGGAACTTGTCACTAGAATAAGAGCAAGATAAGTTGTATCTCAAAGAAAGAGAATGGCATAAATGTCACACGCAACAACCTCACTTACTTCAATGAAGAGAAAACACAAATGCGACCTATTAATTCCCAACAGAATATTATTTTCAACTACGCATTAAATGAATGAAGAGAGAGAGAAAGAGAGAGTCAGAGATACTACACTGTACCTAATTAGAATGAGTATTCATAACTGTAAATTAGATCAATGACAGCGAACGGGTAATGAAACTAGACATAGATATGAATAAGAGAATTCTCAATTCAAACAAGAGAAAAATAGATGATAATAATGCCCAATTGAAATCTGAAAATGGTAATTAGGATCAACAATGCATGTAAACCTTGAAAATCAAGGTATTCCAACAAAAGAAAGTTTGCACAAAATTAAGCTTAATTGATAATTCTTTAACCAATTCACTGAGCACAAAATCCAAAAACATTATAATAAGCAACAAAGTAGTAGTAGTATTAGTGGTAGAAGTAGAACTCACATGACATGAGGTATGATAAACCCACAACGCATATGGCTAGAAACACAATCCGCTTCTTGGCCTCCTCGGCTAGGTCCCGAATCGTCACCTGCTGCTTTTGCGTGCTCATTTCCAATCAAATCCAATATTCCTCACACTGCAATCGAATTCAATGCCTCAAATCAATTGCAGCAGTTCCGGTTTGGGATCACACAAAGAATCAGCCCGAAAACCCAAAACGAATCGAATCGAGGGCATTGTGGGGGGAGCTATGATCGGAAACGAGGTCGGTGTTTGGCGAAAAGGAAAATGAGAGTTGTTCTGAGAGTTTAATGGAACACGAGGACCGTTAGGTTTTGATTCTTCTTCCCTGTGATTGCGTATTGGTTTTTTTTTTTTTGGTGTCACTTTCGTTCTGGTTTAATTTTCTGGGTGAGAGTGTGTGTTTGGATTCAACCGCCAAGTCATTGAGGTTGGCGTTTTATATTTCATCTTTTCTGTAATCATTTTTTATTTAATTTTAAATATATTACAACTCAAATTTTGTCCAAAAAAAACAAGTCAAATTCTACATAAGAAAAAAATAGTAATAAAATAAAATATTTTTTTGACAAAGGAAAAATATATTTTTTAAAAGAGAAATGTTAAGTGACATAATTTGTGCTTAAAAATACATAAAAGTGACTTACAGTACAATTTAATATAAGGCTTACATAATTTAAATTTATAACTAATACGGATTATATTTAATTATTTGTGAGGAATCAACTCATGTGGTATTGTATATTTTAAAATATCAAATAGCAACATTCTATTTAAAAATAAGTGAGAAAATATTATTTTATTTTTTTTCTTAGAAAATTTGTTGCAGTAGTTAAAAATTGTTTACAGATTTAAATTGAAATTCAATTAAAGCTGAAAAAAAAATTTCGAACCAAATTATTTTTTTTAATTGGTAAGCTTATTTTAATAATGGATTAGGTTTGATTTTGATTAATGATTTTGAAGTGTTGAAATTACAGACAACGATTAAAGAAATAAATAAAGAAAAATTATATTTTAATACTTTCAAATTCTTTAATGGTTATAAATTTTTTTGATTGAATATATATTGTACTATTTATTATCAATTATTGTAAAATGTTGCTGCAAAAAAAAATTGTAAAATATTAAAAGGAAATCTATGTTATGCTTGAAAAAAAAATAGTTTATAGATAGATATTGGATAATGATATCAACACACATCCACCAAAATTGGATGAGAAAACTTATTTGTGTTTAACATTAATATATTTTTCTCATTTCTTACACACACCTCTTTTAATCACCTGCTATAAAATTGACAATTAGTAAATTAATTATTATTTTTATTTAAATTGTGATATGCATTTATTAGTCAAACATAAATTGGATACTAAAATTGAACAAAACATCTTGATTCTAAATTTGAAGCTATTTAATCATTATGTTTTTTGGTGAGTAAATTTTTTTAATCATTTTTACGTAATTATATAATTTGTGAAATAATAATATTAATATTTATTTAAAAAATCATTAATATTGTAATGAGAACTGAGAAAGTGTTCGTCCTATAAATTAACGAGGTGTTACTAATCTATATATTTAATTTTCAGTTTTTTGAAATGAATTTAATTTTCAGTTTTTATATATCAACTAACCGACCCGACTTTTATCATTTATGAGTTTATTTTTGTTATTTATTTATTAGATAAAATTGTATTAAAAAACAGGGGTTTTTATTCAGCTGTAGTCTTTATTTTTAATATTTTGTAACATTTAAATCCCAAAAGTTAATTGTGTAGTAGTTAGGTTCTCAATTTTTTCAAATCGTATCATTTAAGTACATAAATGTTATTTTTATTTCTTTTTTCTTTCAAAATATATAAATAAAATATATACAAAATAGTAAATCAATCTTAAAAAAAAAATTAAATCACTTAATTTATGGCAATATCTAACGTAACATTGAAAATATATATATTCATGACATTTTAAAAAATATTTAATAGTTATACAAATTAAATTAATTTCTCAATAAAAAAAAATTCTTAACTATTTTTTTTAATATTAATAACTGAACTATCACAAGATTATAAATATTTATCTTGTATATATATATATATATTTATTTTTATTTTCTAAATTTTTTTATAATGCAACTTATAACTAGTCTTATATATGTACATAAATAATTTTATATACACTATTAAGTTTTACAAAAATGTATGAAATAAACAAGCATAAACATAATAAAAATTGATAATATTAAGATAATCAAGAAAATATAGTTATTATATTAATATTAATTATAGAACAACAATGTAGGTAATATTATTTTTTTAATGAAACATTAATTTAATTTATAAAAATATTAAATATTTTTAAAAATACCACGAAAATATTTTTTCTCATATCACGTTTTTTATTTTTATAAATTAAATACTCAAATATTTTATGAATGATTTACTATTTATTTTATATTTTTTATGTATTTTAAAATATAAAATAAATAAAAATAGTATTTAAGAATCTAAATAATGCGATTTGAAAATGTTGAGACTTGTACAAAATTAATTTTCAAGACTTAATGTTACAAAATGTTAAAAATGAATACTGCAACTAAAAAAACCCTATAAATAAATATAGAGACTTTTAAATGAGTTTTTTGTGTGACTAAATATAATTTTATTTCTATTATATCAAGTAATCTTATGGTATTACTATCTAAAAGTAATAATATAATTTTAGTTTTAATGATTAGTGGTTGATACGTCCATTTTAACAACAGTATAGTCATTGTCCTTTTCAAATGCCAACTCGGATCAATGAATGAAAAATATTGATTTATTAGTATGTATCATATATGATATATCAGTATATTAAAATTAATTAGGTTAAACATTATAAAATTTACACTTCGTGGTGTTTATGTTGACTAACTTTATGTATTTCATACATCTTTATTTAATTTAAAGAGTAAATTACAGAGGCAAAACACACATCATTTATGTTATAAAAACGTTCATATTGTTTAATAATTGAGTAAATAGCGTCTTAAATACTCAATGTTGCATTTTTATACCCAATTTTTTTTGTATGGTAAATATACTCAATGTCTTCAAAATGTTACACTTTTATACTCAATTTTTTTTTTTTGCGGTAAATATACCTAATGTTTTTAAAATGTTGCACTTTTATACTTATTTTTTAAATTTATTTTGAAAAATAATAAGAAAGTGAAGGAAAAATATAAGATTTTAGTTATTTTTAAAATTTTAAATTATTTTCACTTTCAAAATAATAAAAAAAATAAAATTAATCAAAATAATTAAAACTTATATTTTTCCTTTATTTTTTTTTAAGAACTTATATTTTAAATTGATGAAAATATATAAGTTTTTTTTAATTATTTTTATTAATTTTAATAAAACATTTATTAATGTTTAATTTAAAAATAGTTATTTTGAGAGAGAATAAGAAAGAGAAAATAATTTAAAAATTTTAAAAATAATTAAATCTTATATTTTTCTTTCACCTTCTTATTATTTATTAAAAGGAGAAATAACAGCAAAAATACTCAATGTTTTAAGAAACTAGTGATTTAGTACCCAATTTTTTGTGTGTGAATAATACGCATTGTCCACTTTTGTTGGTATCTGTCGATACCCAACCAAATTCCGTCTTATTTTGTCCACGTGTACGGTGGAGATTAATTCACCATTTAGTTTTTTAAAAACCAAAATTTGAAATAAAAAAAAAACGTTTTATTTAAAAACAAACTCTACAAATTAAAAACAAAACAAAACTTCATGAACGACTAAACTCCATGAACGGTTGAAGAAGAACAAACCTAGAAAATACCCCATTTCGAAAATAAAATCCAAATAAATCACAAAACACAACCACCATTTGCTACGAAAACGAAGAACTGGTTTTGCATTTCCATTTTCGAAGGGAAAGAAGACGACGATTATGCCCTACGGAATGTCATCGTTTCCGAAACCAAACGAGCTAGCTCCAATTTACGATAAGTGTTTTCTTGAGCTTACTCTTTATTTTTTGAATTAATAGGTTGTTATCCCAAAAATCAGAAGTGAATGACATGGCAGGAATTAATTGCACGTGGCTGACACCTGGAAAAACCTGTGTTCGACTATCGACCAGGAAGACATTCGGCATTATGCGATCGGTCTCTTCATACGACCAGTCTGGTCGTATGCACGTAACACGCAGAGGAAATCTTAGGCAGTTATGATGGAATCCGAAATTCTCTCCCATGATTTCCTGAGTATCCGATTATTTAGGAAATAATATCTGTAACAAATCAATGTAAATCTTCCCTGAGCTTATAAATAGAAGAAGAGGGCTCAGGAAAGCGGATCCTTCTTTTTCTTTTTTGACTTCAAAATCGCTTGAGATTAGAGTGATCACATCAATCATATTGTATTGTTCTTCAGAGGTTGGTGAAACTCATTGAACCCTAGTTCTTTGATCACTCCTTTGGATCTCACATCAATAACAATCTAAGTGGACGTAGGTTATTACCAGATCCTGGGGTCGAACCACTATAAAATATCGTGTTCTTATTATTTTCGTCATCACGTTCTTTTCAACGCATTCATCCACGTCAAGCGTATTCTGACTCCGTGTCAGTTGAGTAAATGAGTTTATCGTGGCCTTTTCTTGTTTGTTGAAGTTTGGGGTAGGTTTAGTTGAATAACTGGTAAATAGGTATTGCATGTGTATGGTTCTTAATTGAATTTTTTAAGGGGTTTTGTTTTGTTTTCCACTGTACTTGTATTGTCAATCTTGTACTTTTGCCAAATTTATCTAGTGAAACTAAAAGGTTTGGACTGCAAAGTAGGGTGTTTTTGCTGACCCACGTGGGAATGTTTGCATTTGATACTCTGTTTTTGTTTTGACATATTAAAATAAGGTATTTAATTGATGTGTATGTTGTCGTGCAAGGCTCTGTGCCTCGAATTGATAGTAGTGGTGATACCAATAAGGTCAATGATGAAGCTCCACCTCCACTTAAGAGATGTTGTATTGAGGAGATTCCTAATGATGACGAATTGGGGGTAGATGTGAGGGTTTGGGTCAAATCAGATGATTATATGATGAGCAAAGAGGAGATGATGGAGTTGGAGGCAAATGAATTTTAAATGCCAACTGGTGAAGATGACTCAGAAGGCTTTGAAGAGTTCATTATGCACATGCTAGATGATTGGAATCATGACGTTGAAGCTGATAATTGGAGTGAAGATTATGAGAGTAAGTATGAAAGTGACTCGAGCATAAAGATAGTTGATTTGGTAGATACTGATAATGAGGACAAGCATGCCCAAAATGTCCCAGCTGGTGTGGAATACATGGCCCAAGTCCAACAACCAACAAGCCACACTGGTCAGCCAAGTAATAAGGCCCAACAAGAAATTAATATAGGTCACGTGGATGGTTTTGGGGAAGCCCAGTCTGAACCAGCAAATAGGCAATGTGCTGGATTTTATGAACCTGAAACTAGGCAAAGTCAAGGGGTTGTGTAATCACAAACAGAAACTTCAATTGGCATTGGTGAAGGGCTTGTTGATACCCAAACACAAATAGAATTCGACCATAGTGAAGGACCAAATGAGTTTGAAACAGAAACTTCTTTTGGGCAAAGTGGAGGGCCTATTGAAACAAAACCACAACTTGAGTTAGGCCAAAATGAAGGGCCTGATGAGACACAACCTGATCCAGACTTTGTTGAAAAAGAGTATGCCTTAGATAAGGATGATGAGAGACATTTTGGGGATAATGTTGCACACCCTAGCAGCTGGTGGAGTTCAGTGACTGATACATGCAACCAAGAAGACATTGGAGGGTCTGATAGTGAATATGAGTCTGATGATTTGAGGAGTTTGAACAGTGATAAAGAAGTAGGTGGGGCTAAGAGAGGAAAAAAAAAGTTCCATCTAAGGACTAACTAGAAGGATTTCAAGTTTAGACTTGGGTTAGAGTTTGCTAGTAAGTAGCAGCTTAGGGAGGCTCTGACTGAGCACTTCATAAGCACTGACAGGGAGTTCATTTATGTGACCAATAATTCTATGAAGATAAGGGCAGTTTGTAAAGGGAAATGTTGTGGCTGGACATTGTATGCTAGGGTGCAGACAAAAGACTACACAACATTCAGAGTCAATACACTGGTGGATGTGCATAATTGTGGCATTGTATTTGACAACAAGAAAGTGACTGCTACTTGGTTGGCCAAGCATTTCATCGAAGACTCTAGAATGAACCCAAATATGACTTACAACAACTTCAACACATTGGCTGCAAAAACAAAGTTCTCAAACACATCCTCCTGTATATTCTAGAACACCAGGAACAAGGCCAAAGAAATGTTGAAAGGTTCTGTGAATGACCAGTATAGAGTTTTGGATGATTATTGCGAACAATTCCTACACCACAATCTTGGGAGCACAACCATTATCAAAAGTAACATTGTCAATGGCAAGAGGTTGTTTGAGAGAGTTTATATCTGCCTCAAAGCTTGCAAGGAGGGATTCAAGGCTTGCAGACCACTTATTGGCTTGGATGGTTGTTTCCTTAAAGGGTACTTCAAATGTATGTTGCTGACTATTGTGGGTATTGATGCAAATAATGGCATGTTTCCAATTACATATGCTATTTGCGAGAAGGAAAATACAAACACATGGAACTGGTTTTTATAATTGTTGAAGGAGGATTTGGAGGTTATTGACATTAGGAGATATACATTGATTAGGGATAAACAAAAGAGGTTAGAAAATACTTTAGGTTCCCTGTTTGATGGTGCTGAGATAAGATTTTGTGTGAGACATTTACATGCCAACTTTAAACAGGAGTTTCCAGGTCTTCTTATAAAACAAAAGTTGTGGGCTTGTGCAAAAGCCAAAACGCCAGGAGATTTCAAGAGGAGGATGACTAAAATGAAGGAGGTGAATGAGAAGGCATATGATTGGTTAATGAAAAAGGCTCCAACTAAATGGAGCAAGTCACACTTTAGATTGCATGTTAAATGTGACATGCTCTTGAACAATCTGTGTAAGAGTTTTAACTCTGCCATATTGGATGTAAGGGACAAGTCCATCATAACTTTGTTGGAGAAAATTCGGTTATGGTTGATGTCTATATTATGCAAGAAAAGGGAAAGTGTGGCAAAGTGGTTGCAACCTGTGGGGAAGAAAATTCTAGATATCATAGAGAATAACAAGCTAGTGGCCAGGTATTGTTCATGTATTAGAGCAGATGCAAATATGTTTCAAGTTACTTATCTTGGTAGTGAGAGCTTCTCATGTGACCTAGCTACTTAGACATACACTTGTAGAGCTTTTGAATTGAGCGGGGTACCATGTGGGCATGCATTGGCTTGTATATGGAGTTCCAACCTGAATGTTTATATTTTTATAATTGATGCATACAAAAAAGAAGACTTTCAAGCACAATATGCTGCAGTTATTAGACCAATGCCAAGTCCTGATAAGTGGCCAGATCCTGGTTTGAATCCAATTTACCCCTAACTGAATCAAACTTGCCTGGGAGACCAAAGAAGACAAGGAAAAAGACACCTGATGAAGATGACACCAATGCAACCAAAAAAAGAAGGTTTGGTCAACCAAACCATTACAACAATTGTAAACAAATAGACCATTTTACGAGTCACTTGCAAGAATCCAGCAGTGACACAGGTATTCAATCTTCAATTATTTTTATGTAGTTTGTTTTTTAATTATGATTTTATAAATGTTTTAGTTAATTTTTTTTATTGATTGCAGCCTGTTGTTCCTAAGAAAATGAGCAGACCACCTCTAAAAAATCCACATCCTAACACTGTGAAAAGACAGAAGAGGAAAGCCAAAAAGAATGTAAGAGATGCAGCAGCAACAACAATAACTTCATCATCTTAGCCACCACCCTCTCAACAAGTCATTGCATCTCAAGAGCAACACACACCTAGGAGAAATGAAAAACCCTATGGAAGACAACCAGCAGCTGCAATTTCCTCATCCCAGCCACCACCCTCTCAACAAGCCACTGCATCTCAAGAATAAAACACACAAAGGAGAAGAGAAAGACATAATGGACCAGCAACAACATTTTCCTCATCATAGCCACCACCCTCTCAGCAAGCCACTGCATCTCAAGAACAAAACACACTGAGGAGAAGAGGAAGACAGAATGGACCAACAACAACATTTTCCTCGTCTCAACCAACACCATCTTAGAATCTAAGTTATAGTGTGTGTGTCATCTTTTGTTGCTAAGATTGTTTTGGGTCATTAATGACCTTTGTTTTCAGGCATCTTTGGCCTAATTTTGTGTACAAATGTATAAGGTGTGGACCTTGTGATTTGGCCAAGTATTTTGTGTAGCCTGTTTATTTAGCAAACTGATATGACTTTTTTGTCTATGAATTATAACTTTCATCTATCTATCAATTTGAGTGCCAATTATATTTTGTATCTGCCATATTGGGTGCCAATTATGACATTGCATCTTGTATGAATTTTCCACATGATACCATGTAGTCAAAATTATTATTTGCATTTGTGAAATTAAGCATATATTGAACTTAAACTAACATGACCAGAATTTAACTAGAGCAATCACAATGATCAAAATGCATTCATTCATTTTAGACTTGTTGCATTACAGATACAATGAAACTAGCAATTTGACAACTGAAACAAACACCATTGCCTTGTATCAGGTATTTTTTTAACAAAAATCACACAATGTCTAATATTTCAAACACTAGACTACTACAATTGCAGATACAAATAAAACCAACTTTTCCCAACTTATACCAATCCAATCTTTCCAAAGGAGGTGATCACAAGCACTGCAAACATGACCCTCACCCATAATTGGCTTGTTCCCACAATTTAGACTTGATATTTCAGACTCCAAAAGATATTCAGCGTTCCAAGTTTCTCTCTCAATTCTTTTTCTCTAGTTTGGAATGACAACCCTTCCGCTTTCAACCATTTATGGATCCACCCACCGGAAAAAATCGCAACCCCCTTCTAACTGACATAGAGCAAGAATAAAACCTAGATGAAGAAAACCCAGATACAAAAAAAAAAAAAAAAAAATTATCCACACTTACTTTCATTAAGTGACAAGTTCGAAATCTTTTCCCAGGACTTGCTTCAGTCCAAGAGGTTCTGACTACACTTTCCAAGCCATAATCACACTGTTGTCGCGGTCGCAATCAACTCCCATCCTTACATCTTCGGGCCGTTGCTTTTGATCCACTGGAAAAATACGAACTTTCATCCTCCATTTTCCTCCACTGCTACTCGTCTTCTTCAATCGTTCATGGAGTTTTTTTTTTATGAAGTTTTGTTTTGTTTTTAATTTTCAGAGTTTGTTTTTATTTTGTTTTTAAATAAAACATTTTTTAATTTCAAATTTTGGTTTTTTTAAAAATAACTGGTGAATTAATCTCCATTATGCACGTGGACAAAATAAGACGGAATTGGGCTAGGTACCGACGGATACCAACGGAAGTGGACAATGGGTACTATTCCCACAAAAAAAAGATCGGGTATTAAATTACCACTTTCTTAAAACATTGTGTACTTTTGCCGCTATTTTCTCTTATCAAAATAATAAAAAATAGGTATAAAAGTGCAACATTTTAAAAATATTGGGTATATTTACCGCAAAAAAAATATGAATATAAAAATGCAATATTTTGAAGACATTGAATATATTTACTGCAAAAAAAAATCAGGTATAAAAATACAATATTTTAAAAATATTAAGTATTTTAGCCATCGTTTACTTGTAATAATTTGTTGATAATATTAGTGGTTATTAACAAAAAAACAATGTTGTTAATTTATGAAAGTATTTTTTTTAAAGGTAATTATTGCCCCTCAAAATACAAATTAATCTCAATTTGATTCATGAATTTATAAAATGTCTATATTTACTTATTTAAACTCTTCTTACTTTATTTTGATCTATAATTATTTTTACAAAGTGAAAAGGGAAGAAAAAAATATTTTTTCGGTGCATGGTGATTACAACATTCATGTTTTGTCACTTATTTTTTTTAAAATGTCTCATTTTAATCTATACTACAATTTTGTTGATAAACTAAAAATAAACGTGTGTGTGGAAGTAATATATAATTGCTAGGGTGTGTAATTAGTAAGGTAGTAATTATACATCAAAGTAATTATATGTCTTATAAAATATAATGTGTATGAATGTCAATTGATAATTATTAATGAAATTCTATTTTTATGTTTGTCAAAATAGTTAATAATTACACAAAAAATTAATATTATATAATGATATAATTTAGTAATTATACCCAATTTTTATGGGGCTATGGGAATTTAAAAACATAATTGAGTCTATTCAATTATCTCTAATTATATGGTTAGAAAAATATGTCAAATTAAGTAATTACTCTAAGTTACATCTAATTTTAATTATAGAGGACTTTTCAAACACACACTAAATAAAAATAAAATGCATTAACAATTTATTATTATTTTAGAATCAATATCTATTAGCAAGTTTTGATATCATTGGTAGAATATGATATTATTTATGACTAAACTTTAAGGTGGATCAATAATAAATTAAAATGCACGGGTGATTTTTTGTAATTTAAAAAAATCAAGGGTGATTTGTTCAATTAATCAAAATAGGGAGATGGTTAATAACTTCTAGAAGGCTACTTTTGAAGTCAGCCTGCAAAATGAATGTACTGTTGATCTATCGTCGGTCCTACTATGTTGGAGACAAGATGTGTTGTGATTCATCTCTAAATTATTATGTGGACCCTAAATTTAATGCTTGCTTTTTTTTTTTTTTAGAAATTGGTGATATTTTTTTAATTGATTTTTTATTCGTTTACTTTTAGTAATTTTTTACAAAATGATCTATGTTTAGAATTTGAACAGTTGTCTAAATTTTTTGACAACTGTCTTAAATTTTTGATCGGCTATTTGAATTTTTCGACTACTTGTCTAAATTATGAGATACTATTTTGCAAATGATTATTAAAACTAGACTAGAGTGTAAAATAATTTAAAAAAATAAGTCATTTTACCAAATGACCCTTTTTTATTTTTCTATGCAACCCATTGTTTTTGGTACTTTTAATGAATTTTTATTAATAATATATAAATGCATTAAGTGAATAAAATGTAAACGCGTAATATATATAAATATATATTTGACGCACATTCATTATTCATTGATTTGAATTTTTAAGTACTCAGGTCATAATACATGGTGGTATTTCTTCCAATCATATAACATCATTTTCTATCTGTAGTGCATATCAGGCTAATCTATAAGCAATAATATTACAAATACGTAATACACGAGTCAACACAAGCACTCGGAAAGACAAATAACAATGATTTAATGTTCCTAAGAATACAACCTTACTGGGATACAACGTAGGTTGGAAAAAGAATAGAGAATGAACTACAAATTCTACTACAAATATAAGCTTTCTCAGCGTTTTTTTTTTAACCTTAAATAAAAAACGTTGAGAAATGATTTGAATGGGGAGTGAGAGACTTTTCTCAGCGGTTTTTTCAAAATAATCGCGGAGAAAAGTCTCCTTCCATATATACTTGACCATAATCTTTTACTCTCCTCATTTCAGTCGCATGCGATAACAGAATATCCATCGTCCCGAGCCACGACAATCACCATCTTCACCCTTTTTATGTGTTTTTTTTTTTAATTTTTTTTTCACATTAATAAAAATGATTTGTTTTGAAGTTTTATGGCAAAAATATTTTTTTTTTGAGTGTGTTTAATGGGGTTTTAATGTATGTTTATAGATTGAGTTTTTTTTTTTAATAATTTTTGGACGTTTTTTAATGTTTGTGGAAGATTAGAAGACATTTTCATACTTCAAAAAATGTATTGATCTCTTAAACTTTACTTTATTTTTTTTAATATTTCAGATTTTGGGATATTAATACCTAATGTATTTATTTTTTTTCATAATGTTAATATTAATTATGTTAATTATTTACAATATATTGTTTTTTACATTATAATATTATTTTTTACATATCTTTTTATATTATTTACACAATGAATTTTTTTAAGTTAATTTTTGTTAATTATTTTAGGAATCCATATTTATTATTAATTTATCACTAATTTTGTAATTATAGTTTGTAAATTTAATTTTAGTGGTTTAACTAATTTATTAGAAAGTTACTAGCTTGTTTTAATTTAATAAATAATTTTGAATACTCTAAATCATTCAAATTACTATATTTATTAATCATTGTTTAAACTTTTATTGTAGGAAATACTTGTGTTGAAATTATTGAAGATTAATTTTGAAGGTGGGTAATAATTACTACTTAATGTTTTATTTTTATTTTTGATATTATACAAACTATTGTTAGAAGAGTTTAAATATATTATATATTCATCCATAAAGAAGTAGGTTCTCAGATAAAATTGTGTGTTGTGAATATAAGAGAAGGTTGAGAACATGTGTGTCTTAGTGAAGTAGGTTCTACGAATTCTGTGTTGCGGTGGTTTATATGGATGACATTATGCATGTTGATTGTTGTGTTTGTTTGAATTGAATTATGGGTAGTAATAATTTTGGATGTGCTATAGAAACAGAAGAAACTCTGCCCAATTTTTTTAAAGACTAATATATTGATTGAAATTATGCATGACAGTTTTAAGAAATAAGTCATTTACTTAAAAGTTGTGTTGTTGTGAGCTGTTAATGATTTCCCTGCATATGGTAATCTGTCAGGGTTAAGTACAATATGTTGCACTATCACATAGACTCATCGTCTGACAAATGAACACAAAATGTGATTTTTATGTATTAAGATACATTTATGATCTTGTAAATGCACAAAATCCAGCAATAGTTATCAAGAAGAAAGTATGTTATATTTTTATATATTTTTTTGTTTAAGAAAAATTATATATATATAGTACTTAATCATCTAATCTATATTTACTTGTCAATTTTGTAGTGGTTTGAATAAAACTTATTCAGTGTCAATGACGACCTACTCCCACTACAAACCGACTGTTTAGCAAGATTGATGTTATTTATTTATGAAGTCTAATTTTTCTTATGTGTAACTTACTAACTTGATTCGTATGTTCTTATTAATTTTTCTTATGTATGTATATTGAACTACTTATGAAATGACATCTTTTAATTAGAAATGATATAATAATATTTTTCTTAATTTTTATTTATACATTATGTTTATTTAGATAATAATTTATAAAATTAGGTATATAAGAATATGTTATATTATTATATAAAATATGATATTTATATTAAAAAAAATTAAATATAGTTTTGTATTGAATATAATATTATTAATATAATTTTATTGGTATTAATAAAATTTAATCCGAAACCAAATTATATATGAAAATAAAATAAAAATAATTATATATTAAAACAATTGCCCTTTCTTTGTGGTTTTTTTTTTTAAATTGCAGTAAAAAGTAGCACTTTTATCTGCTATTTTTTTGTGAACTTTTCTCTGCGGTCGAATACCATGCAATTCCCATTACTCAAAAAACTGTAGAGAAAGCCCTATTTTGTAATAGTGATAAAAACAATATGAAAGCCAAACTCTAAGCACCACTGTAAACTATAAAGAAGTGCCAATGCTTCAAATTCTTTAGGAGATAGTAATCCAGGTGGCTGCTAGGCGAAACATCCTAATGGAAATCCCTTAAAGTCATGTGATAACTCTACAAAATAGAGTTATTTTACCATATTTTGTATACTAATTGTTGCTTAGTTCTTGAGTTTTTAATTAACTTATTAAGTTTTTATGTAATTTTTAATTTATTAGTCTTAGTGTAGTTTTATAGATTTTTATACGTTTTTATAGTTATTATATTATAATATGTTGTAATTTAATTATTTGAATTATTGTTGTGTGTTTAGTGGTAAAAATAAATGCATATTTATTCAATTTAAGTGTCAAAACAAATTAAGTTTAAATTAATATTTTCTTTAAATTAATGAGATGTATTTGTATGTTGAAAATATTTATTTGAAGTTAATTTATACTATTTTATAGAAATTAATTTGCATTTTTGCATTTTTATTTAAAGGAAATCAATGATAGAAGTGGCATTTTTGAGAAGAAGGCAAAGAAAATGGCTCAGGCATGGCCTAGGCCCAGCCCGCCTGTCCTCTGGCCCAGCCCGCCTGTCCCCTGGCCCAGCCCGCCTGTCCCCTGGCCCAGCCCGCCTGTCCGCTGGCCCAGCCCGCCTGTCCCCTGGCCCAGCCCGCCTGGCACCTCAAGTCAAACTCCTTCAGCCTTCAGCAGCTCCCCTTGCCGCCAGCTGTCACCGAAGCCTCCCAGCCTCTTCAAGAAGCCAGCAGCCACCGTGGGCCTTCCTTCTCTTCAGCCTCCACGGCCCAAGTCCCCAAGCCTCCTGGTGCTTCCTTCTTCAGCATCTCGGCCCAGCCCGCAAGCCCACGCGTGCCAGCCGCCTGCCACCAGCAGCCTAATGCTGCATTTTGTCATTTTTGAGCCTAAAAATGCATAAGTGTACCAATTGTCCCCTAGGCTCAAAATGCCACTTTTTACCCCAAAATCATCATCACTCCTACAATTTACCCCTATTTACCACATTATTATTAATTTAATCAATTTACTTAATTTAAATTGATTATTTTAATAATCTCATTTTGGTTATAAATAAGGGTTTTGAAGACCATTTGGGTGTGCTTAATTTTGGGTTACCATCTTTTTTCTCTCATTTTCTCTCTACCATTCTATCTTCCATTTGGGTTTTTCAAGAGCATTTTGCAAGTATGTATGTCTTTTATTTTGTAATTTCTACTCTAGTTATGTGCTTCTAATCTTTTTCATAAGATTATTAAGATCATGATGAAGCAACTTGTAACTAGGTAATATTTATGTTGTATGTTGATTTCCCTTGTAATGCAACAAAGTCTATGGATTTTTCTTCTTCATATATTTCTTTCATCTTAAATATCTTGTATTTTAGATTGTTAAAACATATTTACACCTTGTTCTTCATTAGTGCATAAACATAATATTCTTTGTGTAAGGTGTGTCATTAAATTGTACACATCCATGCTTAGAACAAAAATATTATGTTTTGCCTTATAAATAATGTTCATTGATTTATTTGTTATTTCATTAGATTGATTTACACTAAATGCTTTGAAATTATAATTTTGAAAAGTGAAGAAAAATCCTATCTTTTTATAAGAAATTTGTGTTTAAAATTATAAATCCTTTTTGAAAAAAATGATAGTTTAAATTATTTTAACTATCACTAAAACTTGGGAATCAATATACTAATAAATGTTATTAAACTTACATTTTGTGGATTCTAGTATCTTAATAATCTTTTCTTTTAATACTTATTTTCAACTTATTATTGGTTTATTTTCATTATCTTAAATAGCTTTATTTTTCAATCTTTTACTTTATGTTCATTAAAACTTATCAATCTTTGGAACTAGGTTAGAATTTATTACTTATGATTTAAAATAGTTTCATTTTCGATTTTAGACAACTCCTTTGGGTTCGACATCCTTGCTTACGATCACTATTCTATATGGACGATTCGTGCGCTTGCGATATATAAATTTTTAAACATACCCGTTTTGGGTCCATCATCATGAACAATTGTACCAATTCCAATAATGCCTTATTCGAAATGCATAGTTGCATCCACATTCAACTTAAGCAAATCAGTTGTTGGAGGTTGCCATAAGATAGGTTTCCCCACAACATAGGACTCCATATTAGGAGATTTAAGAAGTTGGACCCCCAACCAACCTTCATAATATTGATCTACCAAACGAGAAGAACCTTGCCTGCTCAATTGTGAGTTATGCTTTGCATTATTGCACTCACCCCAAATACTCCAAGCATATCAGCAACAAACAAAATTGTTGTGGAGAAATAGCTTCAAGAAGAGACTACAACATCTCAACAATGTTCCAAGATAGATGATGCTTTATTAAGTGCCAAAAACTGGACAATTCAAAACTTGAATGGATAATGAATAATTATAGAGAAACAAAGCATGGACGAGATCATCGTAAGGTGATCCATAGTATAAACATAAACCCAAACAATAGACATGACGAGATTGGAGTGTAGAAACAGTAGGAAGTATCTCATGGCATATACGACATAGTGCTTAACCATCTAGTGAGTATATATTTAGTAAAGACACATGTAATATGTACATATATATATATCTTCTATATAATAAGTGTGTAGATAATATGAATTATTGGTTTTAACGGTTTTTTATTTATTTTTTCGTTAACTTTAACGGAATACTCTTATATTTAAGAGAATATTCTTATATTTAACTATAGATTGTAAACATGACTTAAACTTAAATAAATAAATAATTAAACAAATTAAAATAAGATATTTTACAATAATAATTATTTAAAAATAATAAAACTATATATTTTATAACTTAAATAAAATTTAATTAAACTTAAACTTAATATTATATTAAACATATAATATATAATCTTTTGTTGTCACTGCCAAATTAAAAAACTAGAACAAATATAAACTTAAACAAAAATTAATTAATTAAAATATATCGGATATTTTTAAGATATTTTATGATAATTTAAATAATTAAATCATATTTATTTAAAAATAATAAATGCATACATATTATTTTTTTATCTTATAAATTTATGTGATAGTTTGTTTTTTATCAAGTGATTGGAAATATTTTTCTTTATCAAATTCACCAAAGAACATTGCGAGATAAATTAGAAACTAAAAATAGTTGATGCACATATATTACTGTCTACACTTTGACTTTTTTTATTATTAATTTCTTTTTAAATATTATTGTATTTTATATATATGTCATGTAGTTATGTAAATATATATATATCAACGTTATATTTAGATGTAATATATGTAAAAATTATTGATTTAAATATTTATATATATTATAGAATTATAATTCATTCTATTATATATATATTTTAAAATAATAATAAATTAATTTTTATTAAAATTATTGATAATATTTACAACTTTAAAACTAAGCAAATATGTATTACATGTAGCTTCTAACTAGTATATTTACATTTAATAAAAAAAAGTGAATCACATGTTTGATTTGGAATTTTTGAACCATTCTCGTATTAGAAATAGTATTAATATAATTTCTAAACTTCAAAGAAATATAATTTTAATATAAAGAAAAATAATAACAATAAAAGGACGAGTTCTTACCCTAATTTGTATTCTACAAAATATCCCAACTTACTTAATTAAACAAAATTTTCCTAATCACTCTAGCTACATCAATAGAAACAAAATTTAATGGTAATTAAATTTTTTTGTGGAAATAAATATTTCATTTAAATAAGAAAAAGAAAAACGGCGTTGGACTTGAAGTTTAGAAAGGAGCAGAAATGGTTGAAACGACGACGTCACATGGTAACACTTTTTCACCACATTATTCTTCACTCGTGTACTCCAATCCAACTATTCCTAACCACATTATCAGAAAGAGAAATCTAATAAATCCTTTTCCAACTGATTTATAACATCTCCGCCCTTACTTTCCGTACTCCACTCGCCGGCGGGGCCGGACTGACCTCGTTATCACCGCCACCGGATATCTCCCACGATGTCTTCGCTGCCTCCCGCCATTTCTCCGCCCACAAACACCACTTTTCCGTTTCCGCCGCCGCCACCACCAGCACCGGAAGTCACGTTACCCACACAGACTCCTCCTCCTCCTCCTCCGTCTTTGACCCCAACTCCGGAAACGGGCTTGTTTAATTCGTCGCCACCGCCTCCACCGTCTCCGGAAAATGGGAACTTGTCGACGGGCACAATAGTAGGGATGATCGTAGGTATTGGGATTGGAGGGATGAGTATGTTGGTTGCCGTGTGCGTTTTCTACATTTTATATCGGAGGTATAAAAGGAAGAAGAGGAGAAGGCACGGGTTGGAGAGTAACGGTGGAGGTGGAGCTCCGCCACACCCCAAGAGTAAGGCGTTACTTTTTGTCCCCTTAAATTTCTAAGTTTGGTTCGCCTAGTTATTAAGTTAATAATTCCATTTCTGAAGAATCTGGATTGTTCTAAATAACTGTTTGAATATGTCAATCAAGAATTTTTTTTAAGGGTTTTATAACAATTTATTCCAATGAGGTTAAAGGCAGGAAGCACACGGGTGTATAAGTAATTGAATTAAATGGAAGCGGCAAATGGGGTCCGTAGTGAACAGTCTGCTAATTTTTTTTTTCTGTGCTTCACAGTTACGAACATGGCGTGGCCTTACTAAATATGTCCTGAAATTTTAGACTAACCCCTTTTTTCTTCTTTGGAATATTCTGGACTTTACTGCTTTCGTCAGTAGAAATGCCCTTTTGATTGTATAATAATGTCTTTGTTTTTCGTAAGAGATAAGAGACATATCTTTTGCTATGTAGTCTTTCTAGAGTTGTGAAAGGAGGCAGCATTGAGAGTTTAATTGGTTGTGTTTTGCAAAATTAGTCTCAAGTTTTTCTTAGAAGGTTCTTGTTATATTCTCAGATGGACCTCCAGGTGCCCCAGCTCAGCAGCCGCAACAGAGTAATGCACATGTTAACAATAAATTAGTAGTGTTTCCCACGCCTACCCCTCCTGCAGGGGTTATATTAAATTATCCAGCAGCTTCAGCAAGCACCAACTCAGGCTCCGAGAAACCGCTCCATGCACTAACTCCTGGTATGGGCTTGGAACTTTCACAAGGTACATTTACATATGAGGAATTAGCCAAAGCAACAGATGGTTTCTCCCCTGCTAATCTTCTTGGGGAAGGTGGATTCGGTTATGTTCATAAAGGTGTCCTTCCTAGTGGAAAAGTTGTTGCAATTAAGCAGCTAAAAGCTGGGAGTGGGCAGGGGGAGCGTGAATTTAAGGCTGAGGTCGAGTTTATTGGTCGTGTTCATCATAGACACCTTGTTTCATTGGTTGGATACTGTAGCACAGGGATTCAGAGAATGCTTGTCTATGAGTTTGTTCCAAACAGCACATTGGAATTTCATTTGCATGGTAAGTCCTTAGCTGATAATTTTTTTTCTCCTTTATGAATTCCAAGAAAGGAAGGTTTCTTTTTTCCCTAGTTGAATTACATTTTCATTTGGGGGGAAAAACCGTCTTCTATATAATTATTATTTCATCTACATATTAGCTATATATAATTGTTGATGTGGATGGGATAAAAATGATTCAATTGACACTGCTGTACATTTTCAGCATTTATAACAAAGTTATCACACAATGCACTATATATTTGATATAAAAACTTCTACATTCTAGATTGGGAATGGGAGGTTAACGTCTTCTTGAGTATTTTATGAGAGAATACTATTATTTCAGGAAATGGGAGACCAACAATGAATTGGCCAACTAGAATGAAAATAGCTATAGGCTCTGCAAGAGGGATGGCATATCTGCACGAGGACTGTAAGTTTTCTGTTTCTTTTAATTATACGTTGGCAAGCATGTAGCATTTTCAGATTCAAGTTAGTGGCCTTCGAATTCAATTTTGAGCTAAATGTATGTTCAGGTCAGCCTAAAATAATTCACAGGGACATCAAAGCAGCTAATATCCTTCTTGATAATGACTTTGAGGCGAAGGTTGGATTCTTAACTTAGATAATCTTTGCATGATACCTGGTGTTGTATGTATCAATCAAGCTGCAACATAAGTTTCTTACTACACTTGGTCTTATGTCTGTGAATTGAACTTTTAAAATTCATCATCAAGTTTAAAAGCCACAATCCCATTTTACCTTTTCTACTTCTGTTTCCTATATCAAATTAAAAGTAATTTGTACCTTTGAATGCTGTGTAGGTGATAATATTTAACTAAATTGTTTGAGGGCAGTCGTAATGGTTTAATGGACAGAAGTTACTAAATAGAAACATCAAGTATTCTTCAGCTTGTTTCAAGGGCTTGTAAATTTGATTTCTATGATGCAATATATGCTCTTGATTATTTTGTTCAGGTTGCAGACTTTGGTCTAGCTAAGTCTTCTCTAGATACTGATACTCACGTCTCTACCAGGGTCATGGGAACTTTTGGGTAGGAGACTCTTTCAATATATGTATATAATTTCAAACATAAGTTTAGGGCTGTGAGGAAGTATAATAATTTATTAATTTTGCTGCTGACCTTAGAATCTTGGATTATCAATTGCAGGTACTTAGCTCCAGAATATGCATCTAGTGGAAAACTTACAGATAAGTCGGATGTCTTCTCCTTTGGGGTTGTGCTTTTGGAGTTGATTACTGGACACCATCCTATCGATAAATTTCATTCTTTTACAAATGATAGCATGGTTGAATGGGTGAGTTTGCAATTCACAGATGATATAACATGAAATGTTCAAATTTTTTGAGGTTGTAGAATCGAACAATAATATGTTTTTCTCAAAAACGTTTTTTTGTCCTTGCTCTGCAATTGTATGCCACATTCTTCATTCGATGATTTTTTGAGTAACCTACAAGTTGTTGTTAAGAACGAATCACCTTACCTTTAAAATTTCAACATCATGTATGGTAGTGCAAATTTTGACCTACCTTCTCTTATCATTGGTTAGCTGCTAAACTTACATTGAATTAATGTTGGAATTGTTGTTGAATATAGGCAAGGCCTTTGCTAATGCAAGCACTAGAAAATGGCAACTTTGATGGTCTTGTTGACCCTAAGTTGAAGAATGATTACAACCCCAGTGAAATGACTCGAATGGTTGCTTGTGCTTCTGCTTGTGTTCGTCATTCTGCCCGACTTCGGCCACGAATGAGTCAGGTATTTTTCAAAATTCTGAATATTGTTTTGAGTTGTAATTAGCCCTATTTATTCATCCTATCCTGGTACATTTACAAGTTTCTTTTTCAATACCCTGGACTGCATTCGCTTGTTTCAACATCTTTTAACAAAGTTCTAAATGTTTTTGTTCAAAAGTTGCAATTATCTATGGTGATTTCTTTCTATATGGTGTCCAAAAAAGTATAAATCCAGTGATGATGTCACAGTTTTCTTTCTATATGGTGATTTCTTTTCCCTACTTATTCATTCACTGTCATTATAGATACTTCAAGCTCTGGAAGGACATATATCTTTAGATGATTTGAATGAGGGAATTAAGCCTGGTCATAGCACCATATATAGTTCCTATGGAAGTCAAGATTATATGTCTCACCAATACAAGGAAGACATGGAAAAATTCAAAAAACTGGCACTACAGAGCCAAGAGCAAGGCACTAGTGAGTACAGTTTGCCTAGCACGGAGTCTGGTTTGAACCCATCAGCCTCGAGTACAGAAGACCAACAAACAACCGAAGAAAACCAAAGAAAGTGAAGAAAGACATCCCAAGCTTTAAATGGAAACTAGTTATCTGCAGAAATGGCAACCTTTTTTCCCATTTCCTTCTCATTTCTATTCATTCATTTTGCATCACAATTTAAGGCATTGGAGCATTCAAAGTAATCAAATAAGTTCTCAGGAGTCAAGACCTTAAGAGAGTAGGAAAGTTTTTCGTTAGTCCTACTACTACTAAGTGTATAAAAAGGCAGCATTTGTTTGAGAGAATTAGAAGAAAGGCTTGAGCTACAAATAATATCTAAAATTAGTTTGGCTATTTTTAATTTATTTATTATTTGTATATGAAAAGCAATATTGAAAGTTCAAACATATGATTGGATTTTATGTAGCTATTTTTATAAAAGATTATTGTGCATGTTATATATATATATATTTTTTCTTTACGGGTTAGTCACTTCATCTTTTTAATAAATCCAGGTTGTATAATCCATTACTCATGTCAGGAAAGATATTCTCTCTTTTTCCTCCTGCCAACAATGGTGACATGGCTTATGTCCCAATCAAAATGTGCCACTTCATTAATAAATTTACTAATATTTTAACATAATAAAATAAATAAAACCGCCGTTAACCATTGCGTACCACCGTTCGTTATGAGTTGTCCCCCTTCTAAAACTTTTCTTCTTCTTAGATATAACTTTGCATAATGTAAGAGATAAATATACACTATTATAAAACGATATAAATACATATATATATATATACTATTGTAAAGAATATGTTATATTATTTGATTTGATATGTGACACCTTGGAACATATTATTATTGAGAATTATAAAATTTGATATATATATATGTTGTTATCCAAAAAATTGGCATTGATGACGTGGCAAGTGATCCCTGGATACGTGGCTGACACCTGGAAGAGCTCTGCTAGGGTATCGACCAGAGGACGCATTAGAAGCAGTAAGCAACCCAGTCTTACCTGCGACCAGTCTGGTCGATGGTTCCGCATGCAAAGTAACATTACTGTAAAGATCTTTGTAGATCCCGAATTTAACTCACACAATCTCTTGAATATCCGGTTATTTAGGAGAGAATATCGGCAACTAAATCATGTAATCCCCCTTGAGCCTATAAATAGAAAAAGATAGCTCAAGGAAGGGAGACTTTTGGCTTTTGAATCATTTGAGATTAGAGTAATTCTCCTCGGAATATTGTATTGTTCTTCAAAGGTCAGTGAAACTCATTGAACTCTAGTTCTCTGATCACCCGTTTGATTCTTATATCAATAACAATCTAAGTGGACGTAGGTCATTACCAGACCCTGGGGCCGAACCACTATAAAACATCGTGTCTTGTTTATATTTTGTCATTACATTCTTCTCAACACATTAATTCATATCAAGCATATTCTAACTTCGTGTCAGTTGACCAAAATCTGGGTCAACATATGTGTTTCGAAATATAACATATTTTGAAGTTATAAAATAAGTTACAAATTTGTAACTCCAAAATATTACTCAATAATGTGTTGATTGAGGGTTACACATTTGTGTTTGAATTTCATAGAGTTATTATGTGATATGACTATTGAAGACATGCTTTTAACTCTCATTAGGTGTATATAAGTTACAAAATCATGTGAGAAAGGATTGTGACATTTTTGGAAAAACTAAAATTTGGAGGCTGAAACAGCTTGGTAGGCACGACCACAACACAAGCTTCCCAGACCGTGGCCTGGGAGTCAGAAGCCAGCGACCGCGACCTGCAGGCATGTCACAGAGCGTGGCCTAGGGTGCTAACAGCCAATTCTAATTTTTCAATTTTCTCCAAATTGAACGGTTTTAACATCCTAAGTAACTCTCAAATCTTCATTTTAATTCCATAAGCATCTAATTAAATATTGGTAACAACCATGAGGTTGGGGTGGCTCAAAACTCTATAAATAGGAGCTTAATGCTCACTTGTGAGACACACTATTTTCCATCTACAAAGCACTTGGCTGGAAAATACACAAAAAATCTTGATAATTCTAGAGAGTTATTTCCAAACTTGAGAGTCCCTTAGTGCATAGAGAATAGGGGGAAATAAACTTTTAGACAAATGTCTTGAAACTTATTCAAGTTGGTGATCCTCACTACTCTACACTTTGGTTGTGTGAGTATTCTTGTTTTTATTCTTATTCTTTACATCTTTTGTTTTATTTCTTTCTTAGTTTATATATTTATTTGTATTATTTATATTTTGAGTTTGTTACCATTTCTCAAATCTATTTACTTGTATTTTGTACAATTGAATTGTAACGTTTATTTAATCAAGTACCTTGTGTATTGTATGTTGTATTTTAGTTTTCTCAATTTCCATCTAATAATGTATATTCTCTAACTAATTCTTCAATTAAGATCACTGCCATCATGTTCTATGAAAGAAATCAAAGTTTGTTAACCCAGTGAGATTTATATATTTGTTTTTAACTCGGTTAATGAGGTCCTCATGTGGGTCTTTGAGGTTTTCAAAGCTTGATATATGTATATGTTGAAGCAACAACTTTGCCTTTCTATATTTGGAGGTGTTTGCCGATGATAACTGATTTTTCGATCCCTTTCCGATGACGATGATCGCTTTTGCAGTCGTTGATCCGTCGAAGGTACCTACAAGAAAGACACTCCGATGCCTAAGTCAGATTTTTTTCGATCCCATTATTTGAATAAGAGTTTAGTATTTATAGAAAAAATGCAAGGATGTTAGTTGGTTAAACTAACTCCAAGATTGGTGGGGGAAATAATTGAATTTCCCCCCAAAAAGTATTTGATTTGACTAAACGTTCAGAGGGCAGAAGCGCAGGTCGCCTCTGACCCATGGCTTCTGCCTCTGGAGCCTCTGTTGATCAAAACGCACCGTTTCAATATTCTTAAAATGGATACGGCTTCTGGGCCGAACATTTTTGGCCCAACAATATATATATATATACATATAGAGAGAGAGTGTAATGCCCCAAATTTCCTAATAAGGTTTAGGACCTTGATTAGGAGGCCGGGAGGGCCATAATTGATTTATTTTAGTGTTTAATGATTATATGCATGTTTACGTGAATTATATTATTATATGATGGTGAATGCATGCATATGGGCTTATATGTTAATTATGAGGGTAATTTGGTAATTTGGCCACTGTGGGCGTAATTGTATATTTTGGGTACGTGATTGTGATTAATTAATATAGCCACATTATAAGGTGGATTGGTTCGAGCTATCGACATGAGACGATCATGAGATGTAAGTGTTCGGTCTAGTCATAACGGGTTTAAGTTCGGGGCTCGGGGTGAGTCTCGGGGTGAATTTAATGATTATAGCGTTACCTGGGATTTTAGTGTAACGGGATATGATTTATTGGTATTTGAGAATGTTGAGAATAGCGGGAATTGGAGAGCGTTAATTATAATTAACGGTATAGTTTGGAAATGACGAATTTACCCTTGGGAGTGTTTAGAAGCTTTTAAATTGGCCTAGGGGCATTATGGTCTTTTGACCTTAAGGATTTATATCAGCCTTAGGAATTATAGAAGGCTATGGAATGATAATAAAACAGAGCCATCCTCATCCTCTCTTCCTCTCTCTCCCGTACAAGCTTCTCCCTTCACTTCTCTTTGATTTTTAAGAGCCCAAATTGAGGAGTTGAGCTGGGAGATCAAAGGTGGGAGCCTAGGAACTTGGTTCAGACATTTAAGGGGATTCAAAATCATTTTTGAGGTAAGTTTCAGCCATGAGTTTCATGGTATACCCTGTTTTTCTATTAAGTTTTCAGTTGAAGATTTTGATGTGTTAGTTGTGAATTAATGGAAGTTCTTGAGTTTGGAAACTTGGGTTTTGATGTGGGTGAGTTGTTGATAATGTTTAGTGGTTAAATTGGGTGTTTGGAGAAGGTTTGGAACTGGTTTGAAGGCTTGGTTCTAGGGGAATATGCAGGGGAGGTCGAGCTGGTGCGTTGTTGATTTTTGGCTGATCTGGGTAATGAGCCGCGGCCTGGCTTTTGTGTGCCGCGGCCTAAGGTGTCTTCTGAGGAAAATATGCCTCTGTCAGGGGGATGAGCCGCGGCATGGCTATGGTGAGTCGCGGCCCATCAAGGCAGATTTGGCCAAAAATGGGTTTTTGGCCTAAGGATGCTAGCTTAAGGCCTCGGGGTTGATCCTAGTACCCGGTTAAGTGGGGATTGATGTCCCGGAGGCTAGATATTGGTTTGAAAACTTATGTTGACCATTTTTATTGATGCTATCTTATATTTGGTTATGACTAGGTGACCGCTAAAGGACTAAAAGTTGATCGTTCTCAAGGGTCGTTCTTTTAATCGTTCTAGCTCGACTTTGAGGTAAGAAAACTGCACCCTGTGTATATGTGACATGCATGGCTATTATGATGCATGTTGGTTGATTACTGAGTATGACATGCGTGGTTATTATTGATGCATGTCGGCTGATTATAATGTATGACATGCATGGTTATTATGATGCATGTTGGTTGATTATTGAGTATGACATGCATGGCTATTATTGATGCATGTTGGTTGATTATTGAGTATGACATGCATGGCTATTATTGATGTATGTTGGTTGGTTATTAAGCGTGACATGCATGGCTGGTATTGGTGCATGTTGGATTGCAGGATATATTGCATATGATGCATGAGAAACATGTGATTAGGACATGCTTTGTATACTGGGAATGATATTGTTCAGAGCTTGAGCCACTGTGGTTGTACATGGCCCTAATTGTACTGGTATCTGTTTAGTAAGCATGCTAAATACCTTGTTATGGATATTGAACACGTGGTATATAATTGGTGGCATGACTTGCTTGTGTATGGCACTGACTAGTCAGGGACCGACTCTAAAGTCGAGAATCACGCATTGAATGGCTCTATGGCATTAATGCTAGACCGACTCTAGGGTCGAAGAACTTATAAGCGCTTGCCTGGTCTACGACCAGATGACTATAGCCAAGGTATATGACCCCGGTGACTGTTTGTCACATGGCTAAGGGACGTTGTCCATAGTTTCGACTCTAGAGTCGTGAGGAAGGTTATGTTGGTGACTAATCACCTTGCACATGTCCTAATCAAACTTAAGAAAGAATCACTTATCGGTTAAGCCCTGGTGACCCTATCGTCACATGGCTAGAGGGAGCGATGCTCATTATTGTGACTTTTGGCTATTGTCACCTATTTGTTTGGACTGATAGTCCTGAATGGTTATTATGATCATTGTTGATATTATATCATGTTATATTGTGTTTTCTTGCTGGGCTTCGGCTCACGGGTGCTACGTGGTGCAAGTAAAGACAAGAGGAAGCTGGACCATCCTTGAGTTGGAGAGCTTAGGTGATGACGTGTACATATGCAGCTGCTCGTCCGCCACGGCCGAGGTTTAAAGTGGAACTAGGGTTGTACCCTGTTTTGCCGCTTAGAACGGCCTGTTGTAAATACTTTTCTGTAATAGACTCTGAAACTTTATTTTCGGGATCCCAATGTATATATTAAACGTTTTAGTGAAACGTTACATCCTAACCAAAGTTTTTAATCCCTAAACCGCTAATCATACTTAGTTCATGATTTTGGCCAAATGACTCGATTAGCGAGTTTAGCACTGTTTACAAGGCACACCGTAACGGTCCCAGGAGTTGGGGCGTTACAGAGAGAGAGAGAGAGAGATGATTTTGGTCACGAGAAAAAACTCTCGAACCTCGATGTTCATACGTACATTTTTGGGTCATGAACAAAAAATTACCTCAACATTCATAATACTGTGGTTCTCATGGAGATTATGGTACTTCATATACTAGGTGACTTCTTGGTGTAATTCTGTTGACGCGGTTCTTCGCTAACAAATAATTAATAGAATAAGAGAGTGGGATTAGTGCTATGTAATGAACCGTAACAGACGAATGATCTTAAAATAAAATGGTGACACGAATATCTTTTTAGGTGGTTCGAAGGTTAAAATCCTTCTACTCCACGAGCCAATATTATTGCTATCTTTCTGGTATTCTTTTCAGGGTATTTCTTTACACAATATAATCCAACCCTTCGCAACTCCCAGGGTCTCCATATTTATAGGAGAGGGCACCTGGGGGTTGGCAAGGGGGGCCATCCCGTGACCTCCTTACCCATCATGTCACTTCTGTGACATTCATGATTAATTCCTAAAACCTGACAAATGAAGTGTGGTCTAATCAATGGGTAAGGGGGATAATGGGCCGCACGGCCTATCCCAGTTGTGGGTGCCTGAACACGCACGTTTATGCTGCGTGTCCAAGAATTCAGGGATATATCAGACACGTGATGTCTGATATATGCACGTTTAAATTGCGTGGTTGACTTTATAAGGGGTCACAACTGCCAACTCAAGCTCGTACCTCGAGCTGGATGTCTTCTTAGCTCGCGGTGTCCATACTTTTGACCCGACTCCTTAGTAACCTTAGTAAGCCTTTGGTTACCTCGAGCTAAAGAGGTAGTGTAATGCCCCAAATTTCCTAATAAGGTTTAGGACCTTGATTAGGAGGCCGGGAGGACCATAATTGATTTATTATGTTATTTAATGATTATATGCATGTTTACGTGAATTATATTATTATATGATGGTGAATGCATGCATATGAGCTCATATGTTAATTATGAGGGTAATTTGATAATTTGGCCACTGTGGGCGTAATTGTATATTTTGGGTGCATGATTGTGATTAATTAATATAGCCACATTATAAGGTGGATTGGTTCGAGCTATTTGGCATGAGACAATCATGAGATGTAAGTGTTCGGTCTAGTCATAACAGGTTTAAGTTCGGGGCTCGGGGTGAGTCTCGGGGTGAATTTAATGATTAGAGCATTACCGGGAATTAGAGGGTAATGGGATATGATTTATTGGTATTTGGGAATATTGAGAATAGCGGGAATTGAAGAGCGTTAATTATAATTAACGAGATAGGCGGGAGAGGACGGTTTTACCCTCGGAAGCTTTTAGAGGGATTTATTTGGCTTAAGGGCATTATGGTCTTTTGACCTTAAGGATTTATATGACTTGAAGGCTGTAGAAAGTACAGAACCAAAACAGAGCCTATCCTCATCACTTCTCCTTCTCTCCCGTACAAGCTTCTTCCCTCGTCCTTTCTTTGAATTTTGGGAGCCATCTTGAAGAGTTGGGCTAGGAGATCAAAGGTGGGAGCTAGGGAACTTGATTCAGACATCAAAGGGGATTCAAAACCGTGTTTAAGGTGAGTTCCAGTCATGTACTTTATGGTATACTCTGTTTTTGAATTAAGTTCTAGTTGATGATTTAGTGATGGGAAGTTTGGATTAATAGAAGTTTGGGTAATGCTTTCTTTGGGTTTTGATGAGGGAGAGTGGTAGAGGATGTTTGATGGTTAAATTGGGTGTTAGGTTGAGGTTTGGGACAGGTTTGAAGGGCTGGTTTCAAGGGAAAACGCAGGGGAGAAATCTGGTGTGCGAGTTGTCATTTTGGCTGAACTGGAGGTTGCGCTGTGGCATGGCCAGGGAGAGCCGCGACCCTTGGAGGAAGCTGAGTTTGGGCGCCTCTGTTTTAGGGGCGGGCCGTGGCATGGCCAAGGAGGGTTGCGGCCTTTAAGGTCATTTTTGCCAGAATGGGGTTTTTAGCTTGGGGATTCAAGCCTTAGGCCTTGGGGTTGTACCTAGTACCCAGTTTAGTGGGGATTGATGTCCTGGAGACTAGGTATTGATTTGGGAACTTATGTTGATCATTTTTATTGATGATACCTTATATTTGGTTATGACTAGGTGACCGCTAAAGGACTGAAAGTTGATCGTTCTCAAAGGTCGTTCTTTTAATCGTTCTTGCTCGACTTTGAGGTAAGAAAACTGCACCCTGTGTATATGTGACATGCATGGCTATTATTGATGCATGTTGGTTGATTACTGAGTATGACATGCATGGCTATTATGATGCATGTTGGTTGATTATTGAGTATGACATGCATGGCTATTCTTGATGCATGTTGGTTGGTTATTAAGCGTGACATGCATGGCTGGTATTGGTGCATGTTGGATTGCAGGATATATTGCATATGATGCATGAGAAACATGTGATTAGGACATGCTTTGTATACTGGGTATGATATTGTTCAGAGCTTGAGCCTCTGTGGTTGCACATGGTCCTAATTATACTGGAATCTGTTTAGTAAGCATGCTAAATACCTTGTTTATGGATATTGAACATGTGGTATATGTTTGGTGGCATGACTTGCTTGTGTATGGCACTGACTAGTCAGGGACCGACTCTAAAGTCGATAATCTTGCATTGAATGGCTCTATGACATTAATGTTAGACCGACCCTAGGGTCGAAGAACTTATAAGCCCTTGCCTGGTCTAAGACCAGATGATTTCAGCCAAGGTATATGACCCCGGTGACTGTTTGTCACATGGCTGGGGGACGCAGTCCTTAGTTACGACTCTAGAGTCGAGAGGATGGTTATGTTGGTGACTAATCACCATGCACCTATCCTAATCAAGCTTATGAAGGAACCACCTATCAGGTAAGCCCTGGTGACCCTATCGTCACATGGCTAGAGGAAGCTGTACCCACTTCTGTGACTTTTGGCTATTGTCACCTACTTGTCTTGGACCGTTGGTCCTGAATGGCTGTTACAATTACTGTTGATATTATATCATGTTACCTGGTGATATTACGTCATGTTATCTGTTGATATTATATCATGTTACCTGGTGATATTACGTCATGTTATCTGTTGATATTATATCATGTTGGATTATGTTTTCTTGCTGGGCTTCGGCTCACGGGTGCTACGTGGTGCAGGTAAAGGAAAGAGGAAGTTGGACCATCCTTGAGTTGAAGAGCTTAGGTGATGACGTGTACATATGCAGCTGCTCGTCCACCACGGTCGAGGTTTAAAGTGGAACTAGGGTTGAACCCTGTTTTGCCGCTTAGAACGGCCTGTTGTAAATATTTTTTGTAATAAACTCTGAAATTATATTTTCGGGATCCCAATGTATATATTAAACGTTCTAGTGAAACGTTACATCCTAACCAAAGTTTTTAATCCCTAAACCGCTAATCATACTTAGTTCACGATTTTGGCCAAATGACTCGGTTAGCGAGTTTAGCACTATTTACAAGGCACACTGTAACGGTCCCAGGAGTTGGGGCGTTACAGGTAGGACCTGGTAACAACAACTCCGGGTACATGGCATCCACGTGGCTGATATATAATTATGTCATTTCTCAGCTCGCTAATAGCCCGTGGATAATTAGGGCGTACAAATTCTAAATGCAGTTGAGAAAGAAAAAAAAGACTAACAGAAGAGATCAACGAAGACAAAAAAGAACTAGAAACACTCGATATTGCAGAGTTTTCTCAAATCATTCATTTTTAATGGCGGTTATTTGTTTTTAAGTCTCTTAAAATATTAGTAAATTTATTAATGAAGTGGCACATTTTGACTGGAAAGATAGGGATTGGGAGTTGGGACACACAGTTGGCACATTACGAACTAAGATCTCTTATCAAATTATCGTGTCTCATAATGTGTCCAACCAATATAATACTGACACCTCACTTAATTTTCCTTTCATTAAAAAACTCTTAACTTTCTTAATAATATGAGGTGTCAAAATTAAATGAGATGTCAAAATTTATTGGTTGAACACATTATGAGACACGTTAATTGGACATGAGATCTTGATTCGGCACGTTACATGTGTTGATGTATATGTTGGTATTGATTGAGCACAAACTTATTAAAGTGGACCAAGTCCGCAGACAAAAATGCATAGATTTTTTATTTTTTGTAGTGTATCATACGTTCGATTTGGAGCTTTTGAAGTTTAAATTACAACGTTAAAACTAAAAGAAATGTAATTTTTATACCATATATTTTATTATAATCTACAAAATACCCAACAAAAACAAAAATTTCGTAATGACTCGCCTATTGACTTATGATTCTTATCCTCATCAATGAAAGTGAACGACGAGTTTGTAAATAATTTCAATGGTAATGGATTTTTTTTTGGATATAATTAATATTTTTCATATAATAAAAAGAAAACATGTTTGGAAGGAGATGAGAATATTTCCACAGTATTGTTATTCCAACGTATACTAGTCCATGTCCAACTTACACACACTAATACCTACTCGAGGTTAATAGTTGCCTGGTTGGGTACTTTACTTTGAATGTGTGTATAGGAGAGATAAGTATATCTAAAAACAACGTACACTTCCAACTAATTCACATCTCCTCCAACCCTTACTTTCCGTCCTCTATTCGCCGGCCGGTACCTGACTGACTTGTTAATATAAGATTGAGATGAAGGCTTACATATTTCATTAACAGTGGTGCCTTTAAATAGGCTTTACAAACTAACATAAATACAAACAAGAATTTGAAAATACAAGATATTTATGCTAACAATATTGACTACGTATAATCTGCTATATATACTAACAAGATTGACTAAACTAACAACTTGATTAAAATGATACAATAGTAAGACACGTGGATTATTTATCTTCAACACACCCCTGCAAGATGGATGGTCGTTGAATAAGTCCAATCTTGGAAAACAGATCATGAAAACGCGCCCGAGCTAGTGGTTTTGTAAGAGCATCAGCAAGTTGATCGTTACCAAAAATGTGTTGCACTCGGAGTGTACCAAGGTGTACCTGTTCTCTCACAAAATGAAACGCGAGTGTAAGATGTTTCATCCTTGAATGAAAAACTGAATTTGCTAAGTAGTGAGTTGCACTTAAATTATCACAGTATATGACAGGCGGGTCATCCAATGGAATACGAAGTTCATGAATCAGAGAACGCAACCATAGGACCTCAGCAGTAGTAGACGCAATTGCTCGAAATTCAGCTTCGGTGGAGGAACGTGCTAGACCTTTTTGTTTCTTTGAACTCCATGATAGTGGATTTCGACCAAGATAAACAATATAACCAGTGGTTGAGATATAGTTATCCCGATCTCCTGCCCAATCAGCATCACTGTATGCATGTAACTGTAGTGGTGAATTGCGATGTAGAATAATGCCATGGGCAGACATGCCATTGAGATAACGGAGCAACCTTTTTAAAGTGGCCCAATGTGGATCAGTTGGTCTATGCATGTATTGAGACAACGATTAACAGTAAATGCGACATTTGGCCGAGTAAGAGATAAATATTGGAGACTTCCGACAAGAGCTTGATACTCGGTGGGGTTTGGCAGTGGTGTACCATCATTGAGAGTGAGAGGAGGGTGAGGAACCATTGGCTTAGGAATCAGTCATCCCAGCATGATGTAAAAGATCACCAATATATTTATTTTGGCTTAAGATTAGTCCTTGTGAATGTGGACATACTTCAACCCCAAGAAAATAAGATAAATCACCAAGATCTTTTAAAGAGAAACGAGTGGCGAGACTTGTAAAAAAGGATTGAAGTGTAGAGGAGGGGGGACCGGTAATGATGATGTCGTTGACATACACCAAGAGATAAAAAGATATGGTGTTTTTGTGATAAATAAAAAAAGAAGGATCAGCTAGTGAGTTTTGGAAACCATAAGAGAGAAGAAAAGAGTGAAACTCTTGATACCAAGCTCGGGAAGCTTGTTTAAGTCCATAAATGACTTTACTAAGTTTACACACATGAGTAGGGTGATTTTTATCAATGAAACTGGGTGGTTGAGTCATATAAACATCCGGATTGAGTGTACCTTGTAAGAAAGCATTATTTATGTCAAGTTGACGGATAGACCAACCATTTGTAACAGCTAAAGAAAGCGTAAGTCGATCAGTAGTAGGTTTGATGACCGGACTAAACGTTTCTGAATAGTCGATACCAGGACGTTGATGGAATCCTTTGGCGACAAGTCGAGCTTTATATCGGTCAATAGAACCATCAGGTTTGTATTTAATACGATAAACCCATTTGCACCCAACCAGATTTTGAGAAGAGTCGGAAGGAACAAATTGCCAAGTATGGTTTCGAGTAAGCGCATTATGTTCTTCTGTCATGGCATTTCGCCATTGAGGATCTTTAAGAGCTTGAGTGATAGTATTTGGTTCTGTATGTTGGGGATGAACAGTGGTGTGGTGAGCAAATTTTGGGTTTGGTTTGGTGATGTTATTACGGAGTCTTGTGACTATTGTTCGAGGAAGAGGTGGAGGTGGAGGGGGAGAATTTATTCCACAATGTTTTCGCCGCCTCTCGATACTGTTCGGCCCGCAAGCGGCCCTTATTCTCTGTCCGAGTCGCTTTTCTATGATATTGTTTCACCCGAATTCTTATTATGCCACCGCCCACAAGAGAACCGTAGAAGATGAAGAAATACATCCCAAGCTATCTATCAATGAGTATTGGTTACTTGCTGAAATGACAACCTTGTTTCCCACTTCTTGGATATTAACTCAAATTTATTATTGATCTTTATTGATCATTCGTAAAGTTTATAATTTTGGATAAGTGAGTTTGAATGAGTTCGGGGAAGTACTACTTTGTGTGAAAGAGAATTCTTGTTGGAAATTTTTTATAATTATATATATTATTTGTGTGTGAGTATGTTTTTAAAAAAAAATTAAAAAGAGTGAGAGCATTATAGTTGTAAGAAGAGTTAAAAGAGATAACTAAATGGTGTTTTGGGAATCAGGCAAAGAAATCCAGAGAATTTGAGTATATGCAATATTGAAGGTATTAGGAAATTCAATTTCTCTTTATTTTTTTTCTATAATTTTTTGCTGCACTTAAAATTGTCTTTTTTTTTTCTCAATGAGCGGTACGAGAGTCAAGCCTCTAAAACAATCATTACCTTAGTTTCGAGGAAAAAAAAATTAAAAAACGTTTAAAATAATGAATCAACGATGCATTATGAATTGACAAAAATAAAATTTTGCAAAAGCTCTAAGTTATTAAGGGTGATTTGGATAAATGTGAATTACATTTGAAAATTATCACTACAACAAAAATGTGTCCATGAAATGCATATCTCTACTGGCAATCATCTAACTAAGTCTAATAGCCAAAAATATAAAACCTGAATGAAATGTGATTTGTCATATTGAGAAACGAAGTCACTCAACATCAATTACTTCCTCCTTTGATGCCATCTGTGCATGGTCTCTTTGAATTTGTTTTTTATCAAAGGCAAAGATTGGCCTGTTCAAGGAAACAAAGAAAGAGATCGATCAAATAATATCTTAATTTTGTTTGCCTATTTTTAATTTATTTTCTGTATGTGTAGCTATTTTAGTTCTTTTTGTTAATAAATCCAGTTGTATGGTAATTAATATTTTATCTATAAACTAGTCGTACCTAATGCTCAAAATTAATACTTTGTCTAATTGTCCATATTCCTCTGAGCTGACCTTATAAAATAATAATTACACATGTGTCTGCCATTGTTGTTTAGAATAATTTACAACTCAATAATGATGTTCCCTGATGGGTAAATAAAATGGGAAAATTATATTCAAGTCCTTCTATTTTGATTGTAACATTTTAAATCAACATGGCTCGTAAGTAGTCATATCAAATTAAAAATCAAAACTTTGTTAATTGTGTATATAAAAATAATAATTCTTACTAAAAACAATTTAATCTTTTTTTCTTCTTTTTCCTGAGTAAATTATTTGAAAATTTGTCACCCTAATCGTCAAAATTTTCAAACTCAACATAAAATAATAAAATTAGAAAAATGCTAAACATCCCAAGCGAGGTGGGTCTCATTCTTACTAGGAATTTTAAATTAAAATATTTGATTGAAGAAAAAAATATCTCACAAATTTCAACTTTATCCATCTGCATCGTCTTCAATTCTTCAAACTCTTCAAGTTTTTCAGAAAAATAAGAAATGCACAAAATCAGTTTTTTTTCTTTCAGAAACATAAACTTTAGAAAGTTAACTACTTTATTTATCTATTTTTAGAAAGCAAAATTATTTCACTTCATTATCAGATTTTTCTACAAAAATTTATAATCTTATTGTAACAAAGAAGCAAGTAAAAAGAAAAATGAGATGCAATTTGTTCATGAAGTCAGCCTTCATAAAGACTAGTTTTCTTTTGGTTTCTTTTTAATTTTGTCATTAGTATTAGATTATGGTGTCCACATAAAATAAATGTAAGAATATTAAACTATTAATAAGAATATGTGTAACTCCACTAATTACTAATTGGTTTTTAGATGGAGTTTTTATTTTTTTTATTTTATCTCAAGTGTCTTTTCGTACTATACGGATCTCGTGCGGCTTAGCTCACTTTTTGGATTAGTGTGGATCGAATGCCTGCTAGCGAATTGACTTTTGATACCATGACAAGAATTATGAGGCTCCATCTAAAAACCAATTGATGATTAGTGGAGATACACATATTTTTATTAATGGTTCAATATTTTTACACTTATTTCATATATGACACCATAATCTAATAATTAGTTTATTCGAGTTAAGAAGCTGAAGATTTCTATTGTGTTTTTGGCTTTGGTCTTTTTTTAATTCCTACTTATGTTGGTTTGATCAGAAGAAGTAGGTGTTTTGTTTACGTTTGTTTGTTTATTTATTTGGTCTAAGATCTTGATAGTTCTTGTTATTAATATATATCCAAGCCTCTTTATTGAGAGGTCTAAAAAAAAGAAAGAGATTTTTTTCAATGAAAAATGCACTCAACCAAATTCGAGTAACTCCAGCAAAAAGTTTCTATATTTTTATTGGTAAAAGTCATATCTAGTTTACTGCTATAATTATCCCTTTAAAAAAAAAACAAACCTGCTTGTCCCATTATTGAATTTTCTTTTAACAATAAAGAAGATGTGTTGAATGAAGGAGAAAAGTAAAAAAAGAACAAAATGTAAATTTTTTATTTGATAAAATATACTTTTACCACTATTAATTTGCTTGCAATGTTATTAATTCTATAATTCTTCAAATTATTAAAACGAAATTGGGTTTATTCACAAACTTTACTTGCTCTTTCTTATGGAAGAAGAAGGAGAAGAAAAGTCAAATATATAATTATTAAGTTCTTTTTTTATATATAATAATAATAGGAAGAGTAATATTTTTAGGTTGCATTGTTAAAATCGAGAATAAATTTTTTAAAATAAATATTAATAGACATGTGGAAAAGCTTAGATACGTGGACCACTTACAAAATGAAACATGGACCATCATAAAAATTCAAGCGGGATGTATAACATAACGTAACTCATAAATATTTTAATAAAATTATTACTATTATTATTATTATTATTATTATTATCCAGGCTGTCGTTTCTTTCGGGCTCGGTTGCTTGGCACCAAAATCCAAAGCCAGCCCCTCCTTCCTCGACAAATTACGGATTCAATAAGGAAATTTTCCTCTCTCCAATAACTTTTGAATCCCAAATTCAAAAGCCATCATTTTTTTTCTTCGATTTTCATAAAACTTAATTCCATCCATGGCTTCTCGTCGGCGTATGCTCCTAAAGGTGATCATCCTTGGCGACAGCGGGTAATTTTTTTTTCTTTCTTTTATGATATCCGTTTGGTTTCCATCAAAATGGAGGAAACAATAGAATTGACGAACCTCACATTTATTTTATTCATTATATATATTGGTTAGAATGAATTTTGTGTTTTGATTTGAAATAATGAAGGGTTGATTAACGTATTGACATATGATTTGTATGATTCTTTTGGCAGGGTTGGGAAGACATCGCTGATGAATCAGTACTTTCTTAAAACCTAGATCGTACATTTTTATTTCTTAAATTTTGTCACTTGAAGGATTTTTTTGGTGATCGATTGTTGTTAATTGATGTTTAGGTACGTGAATCGGAAGTTTAGTAATCAGTACAAGGCAACAATTGGGGCTGACTTTCTGACGAAGGAGGTTCAATTTGAAGATAGGCTATTCACATTGCAGGTTGGTCTCTTCTGTCTTGTAAATACATTTTTTAGGAAAATTTATGATGAGATATTTTTTTATTAATGTTCTTGGTGAGTAATTTTGAGTTTTAGATTGGTGCGCAATCTTGATCTGGTTGGGGGATGTTATCTGTAATTCTGCTTACTTGTTTTTATTTGTGTTAGTGTTGAATGTTTCGTTGTCTATGGTGTTTTGAATTGATTATCAAACTTTAGCAAATCGAAGGAAATTAGGTTATTCTGATATGCCCTGGATGAATTAAAGATGAAAACTTAGTTTTCTTATCTTTTCACCCCATGTTGGCTGAGGCAACACCCTTTAGTATTGGTATAAACTTTTATTATTTTGGGCTGAGAAAAGCGCTGGCAATTTGTTTCTTTCTTTTAAGTTTCTTAAACATTGACAGAGCTTTTTCAATACATGTCATCTCACGAAGAGAAAGGTTTTTAGTTCTTTTAAACCATTGTCATTAGATCTTATATGATAGATTTTTCATTCTTTGATACATATTGATTAGACTTTATTTAATGTAGAAGAGCTTTTATAAATTATATATATAAAAAAAATCGAGTAGAAAATAAGTGGGACATCTATTACTTCATATTTTAATGTTAAGTCCATTCTGATCTATGTAGATTTGGGATACGGCTGGACAAGAAAGGTTTCAAAGTCTTGGTGTGGCTTTCTATCGAGGTGCAGATTGCTGTGTTCTTGTCTATGATGTTAATGTAATGAAATCTTTTGAAAATCTTAACAATTGGCGGGAAGAGTTTCTGATTCAGGTAATTTCCGTTAGTTGAACCTGTAAATGTTATCTGAATATTGGAGCACTAGTTGAAAGTGGCATATTTTGGAATTGATTTTCAGGCTAGTCCATCCGACCCTGAGAACTTTCCATTCGTTGTGTTGGGGAACAAGGTAGATGTTGATGGTGGAAACAGTCGGGTGGTAAGTTCTTTTATCTTCTTTGTATTTCTGCCACAATGTGCTGCTGCATGGTTTTAACTTGTTTAGAACAAAAAGAATTATGATTTTGCTCTTCTAGAATGTGGCCGTGCAGTTGTTTCTTATATAGTGTCTCAATTCTTTTTTCATCTTTGTTATAGGTCTCTGAGAAGAAAGCTAAGGCATGGTGTGCCTCTAAGGGAAACATACCGTACTTTGAAACATCTGCCAAAGAAGGGTTTAATGTTGATGCTGCTTTTGAATGTATAGCCAAAAATGCACTCAAGAATGAACCTGAAGAAGAAATGTAAGTCCATTATTCTGATTAATTATAAAGTTGTAAAGAGATATGTGTCTACTTTATTACATTCAATATACTGTTCCAAATTTGAAGGAAAATAGCTCAGATCCAGTAACTAGTCATAAAAGTAAACGTTGTTTTCTTGCGACTTTCCATTTCACCCCAGCCCTATTAAACTAGTAATTTCAACAGAATATAGCACAATTTGTAGGGGTATTTGTTATCAAGTATATTCATTTAACAATACCATCTTCTTCTGAAGTATAGTATCATGACATTTGTGACTTTGCCCTGAGTTTATGTAGTTTAACATCTTTTCCCTTCCCCCATAATTTCAATTTTTGTGTATACCAATGTCATGTATGTAGCGTACTAAATTTTCTCCTCTTGGTGATGTTAGATACCTTCCTGATACAATTGACGTTGCTGGTGGAGGGCGGCAACAACGATCGACTGGTTGTGAATGTTAAGAGGTCTTCAAAGGGCTTTGCTCTTCGTATCAATTCTACAATAGACCCTTAGCATTTGGTGAATATAATTTAGTTGCTTTTTAACAAACGTATACTTTATCATCATCTAGTGAAGGTTATGAAATTCTATTTGTATCATAGATGGATCAGGAGAAAGACATTTTGTCTATCATTCTATCGCTTTCGTTTTCCTTTTGCTTGTATCTTCTTTTATGGCTCTATTCCAATGAAGTGTGAATTGCATATGTTATTGTACTACTGGATAGTACTCGCAATCATGATTCATGACTCATACTTCTTGACCGTCTGCATTTATGGTGGTTGACAACTATTCTTATTATTTTTTCTATTTTAAATAGTAATTGTAATGAATAAAGTCTTAGGTGATTTTGAATTTGTTTTCTCAAGGCAAAATGAACTGATTTTAGCTGAATGTCCAAAACTTCATTTGAATTGATTGTTTCATTAAATACCACTTATGGCTTCACTTTAATTATCCCAATAAAAGGAAGGTTGTTTCTGTTAGTCATCCCTAGTAAATTAGAGTCCATGGTTGAAAATTTGTATTTTTTAAAAGGGTAAATTTGAGCAAATCTAAAATTTATATTTTCATTTTTTTTAGCTTAAATTTAAATTTGAGGTATACATAAGTAAATTTTGTATGAATCTATACTTTAAAAATGATACTCGTTTTAGTTAAAAAATAGCACGTGAACATTACATTTGGAGGACAGGTGTCTCGATCTCATAGACTAGATTAGAGTTTGTTAAATTGGAAATTCCTCGATCCACAGGAGAATATCTGTGTATATATAGATTTAACTTATTCTGTTTCACACGACAACCGAAGAAATCAGATTGAAAATTGGGATTCTTTCAATTTCTAGGGTTGAAGGAAAGTTGGGATCTTTGGTTCTGCATAGCATCTTCTTCAATTCACCAATGGAGGTCACAAAAGAACAAGGTGGTGGAATACTGCATCGTATCCTCCCACCACGACTTGAGGACGCTGGTCTTGAGGACTGTGCCCTTCCACCTGACTCCATCAAGGAGGCTTTCCTAAAGGCGGCCAGCGCCGTGAAAAGTCGCGCCTCTCGGATCTTCACCCCCGGAGAAGACTCCGACTCCGACGGAGATTGCGTTAAGGATCACTGGACCGCAGATAAAGACCATTCCGATGTGATAATCGGAGTCCCGGGGACCATGTTTCCGGGACCTTGCACCGCCGATAAGGGTATCGAAGCTGGAGATTTCGGCGGGGACGATGTGGTCACTGGGAATATTGATGAAATTGTAGAGGTGGAGAGTGCAAGGAAGGCTTGCGTGGAAGGATTGCAGGGTCTGGAGATTGCTGAAAGGAATGATGGCACTGAGGATGGGGAAGATGAAGATAGACCCATTCTGGTTGGAGGTTATGTTTGAAACCCTATTAGCCTTCTTTTTTTTTTTTTTCAGGGAATTTAATTTTTGTTGCTTAGCTTTAAAACGCTGTGGTTTTGAAGGTTTTTGATGAGGCAATACGGTACATAGTTAGTGTCGTGTAATTAGGATTATCAATAAAACTGATCACTTAGTGAAAAAGATTGGATCATTGTTTGGGGCTTTTTTTATTTATTCATTCTTTTATATTTTGTAATTGGAAACTTCTCAATGGAAATGAGGAAATCGAACATAATGCATTTTTTCAGTTGGCTACTTAACTTACACAATGTAGTTAATGCTGGGTGAGTGTGATAAAATGGCATTATTTAAGAGGATCTTATAAGTGACTTTTGGTGCCATTTGCTGAAGTTGGAAAACTGTTTTAATGATCCCTCAATCAATAAAGAGTGAGGGAGAAAAGGAGGAAATTGGTTATTTTTGTAATAGCCTTAGGTTGGTACCAATGGAGACTAGAATTATAAAATCTTTCTAGTTTTGAGGTTAAGTGCAAATTTGGTACATTAGAAGATCATGTGATGATACTTTACCTATGATGAAGATTTATTTCCTTCTTCATATTCCTGCCAATTTGATTAAGGTTTTTTTGTGCTAAACTCAAAACTCAATTCTGTATAACCAATGTGTACATGTCGATCATTGACATTCTATAAAATAGACAGCAGTACTTTCCAGGATTTAAAGCCAGATGTTGATCTTTATTAATTTTTCCATTTAATTTGGTGGTTTTCGCAAAACAGGAAGTGTCCTGGCACACTTTCAAGAATGAAACCAAAAATATCTTATTTTGATTACAAAATCTGAAAAATGTTTTAAGCAAACATGTCAGAATTAACGTGAAAGAATATAGCTTGCTAGAAGAAAATCCTAGTTAATAAATAATACTTGACAAAATCATTCCAATCAAATCCCGAGGGAATTTTGTTATATAGGAAGAATACTAGTTAGTCATCCAATGAAATAGAAAACGAAAAGGTAAAGATTGCTTTGACCTATAACATGAATTTTTGCCTTAATGGGGCAAAGGAAAATGAGAAGTTCAACCATATTGATTCTTGGTGTTGACATTATGTAATTGGTCCACATTTACTTCCTTGTGTAAAAGCTAGTTAGGAGCTCTGGGTTGTTCCATTTCTTCGCCTGAAAAGAACAAAAATGAGTTAGTTCACAAATAAAGTTGTCAAAAACATATATAAGGATAGAGAAAAACATATACAAGGTATTTTGACTGGGATAGGCACTGGAGGAGAGGGAGAGTCTACGGTTATTATTTTTGGGATCCTAAGGGGTTCAGGCCCAGGTCCTTTCTCAAGGCTGGATTCATCTACGTACTGTCTAAATCCAGGGGTAAATGCACCCTGGAGCAGAGAAGACCAGGTCATACGGTTGGTTCCATACTCCTAAAATATGGTGGATCTAAAGTTTAAAGTGTTGTCAACAACAACTGTGCCCTTAGGGTAACTATGGTCATGTCGTACCACTAGGTGGTCTACGCATTGGAGTAGGATTATATTACGATCTAGGTTATGAGGATGACGATGAACGAGCTGATTTAGGTTAAATCGAACTAACCTAAAATCGGCAACAACCCTATCTAATCCCCTATAGGGGTATGGGTTACCTTGGTTGGAGGGCCTGTGTAACGCCCTGGTTACTCCAAGACCGTTACTGTGAACTTTAAATTGTGCTTAACTCGCTAAATAAGTCATTTGGTTATAAACATGCATCTAGGTGTTATTAATAGCCTACGGTGAAAAGTTCCGATCAAAAGAAAATGACATATTTTATTTAAAACATAAAATTGTACATGGGCCCATAAAAACGTTTGCAAGTTATTTACAATCCAAAATGGTCATTATAGTGTAAAAATTACAACCCGCTGACCTAAGCGGCAAAAATAGGGTTAACCTCTAGTTCCTTTGAGAAACACCTTGGCTGTGGTGATCAAGCAGTCGCATATGTACACACCGCCACCTAAGCTCTCCACTCAAGGTTGTGTGAGCTTTTCTTTCCCTTTACCTGCACCACATAGTACCTGTGAGCCAAGACTCAGCAAGAAAACTCATTGATGCATGTATACAATATCAATTGATGATTATGATAATCATACTGGGCTTATAGCCCTAAACAAATAAGTGAATATCACTTCAAGATTCTAGTAACCATGTTGGGGCTTGTAGCCCTAATCAGATAATATCGAGATTCTAATAATCATACTGGGGCGTGTAGCCCTATTCAGATGGTATCGAGATTCTAATAATCATGTTGGGGCGTGTAGCCCTAATTGGATGAGTGACTATAAGTCACGAACTTGGGCTTCGCACCTGTACGCCCTGAATATCCGCACACTTCGGCGAGCTAGAAAAGAGCCTAACTCAGTCTGCCACATGTCAACCGTCCATCCGGAGCTGTTTGTTACCATCCCCTAATTTAACCAGCCCGAGCTGGTTAATCATTTAGCAATTCCTTGGAGCCATTGTGTCGACATGATGAGAGCCACGAGCTAGCACCACCTTAAGCTCGTAATGCATCAGAGGCCTGACACCCCCGAGTCCTTGTAAAGTCAACCACACAATATAAACGTGGATATCCTAGACGTCACGTGTCTATTCTATTCCTGAATTCTCGGACACGCAGTATAAACGTGCGTGTTCAGACGTCCCACGCCTGATTTGGGCCATGCGGCCCATTATCCATCCTTACCTATTGATTAGACCACACTTCACTGCAAGGTTTAGGAATTAATCATGGATGTCACATAAATGATTTGATGGATGAAGAGGTCACGGGATGACCCCAATACCTACTCAGAGATCAATCTCCTATAAATACTGAAACCCTGGATAGTGCAAGGGGTTGGCTTATTCTTTTAAAACAAACACTTTGTAAGAAATAGTGAGGAGATATCAATAATATCGACTGGTGGACTAAGGGGATTTTAACCTCCGAACCACCTAAAAAAGGAGTGACTATTGTTTCATTGCAATTAATTCTCACATCCTAGAATACTATCATTTTCATATTACGGTTTATCAATTAGCACTAATCCCTCCTATTTATTCGTATAATGATCTGTTGGCGAAAAATCACGTCAACAGTTTGGTGCTTTCATTGAGAGTGTTTAGATTAGTGCTATCACAAAAACTTGGTCATGGTAGTTACTCGGTCGAGGCATGGTAATGAGGCCGATCAACATGATGGGCAAGAGGCCCACCATGCCGCCATATCCAACGAACCAAACCCGGAGGTCCAGGAGCGATCAGGAAAGCAGTCGATGGGCCATGGAGACACCGGAAGTTCGGTGCCCCGACCGCCAAATCTGAACCCTGGTTACCTGACAGCGATAGAAATAGAGAACGTACAGTTGAGGAGTCAGCTATCCAGAGCAAGTAAGCAAATCGAGGAAGTCTTGGCCCGACTACCTCCTCTTGCAACCGATGTTAACGTCGGAAAGAGGCAAAGCAGGACTCACAAGTCCCGCAAGGATAGTCGGCCCAGACCCAGTCGATCAGTCAGAACCTCAACCCCGAGTTCTGCACCCATGTCACACCATAACCAGGAAGCTATGTTTGAGGAGTTTCCCAGGGCCAATCAGCAATTTAGCCAATCAGTCAGAACCTCAACTCCTAGTTTGGCACCACCATCGAACGCGCCCAGAAGGGCTCATGGCAGCTCGCGGAGGAGGTCCGGGGAAAGCTCGCGCAGACAACCTGCTCCGGCCAGCCCTCCCATGCCGTGGTCAGACTACCGGGCGCAGGAAGCTGGAGACGAAAAATTAGAACGACCGCGAGCTAGTTTGATCCGGCCGGACGGGACCAGGATTGCCTCATCGGTTAGGCATCCCCGTTCGCCGATAAGATACCCATCTCCTCCTCATCCTGCTCAAGATATTCCGGCGCACGGGAGCAGCAGAAAGAATCCTCCTCCCACCGTTCCTACCCATCGCCCGCGAGCACGCGGGAATGTCCCGGATCCTCACCCCCGGCGACAGACTCCAAGCTTTTCCAATGAGAGCTATTGGACTGAGAGCCACCGAAGTGGCAGATCCAGTGGAGACCTGCGCAACCATTTAAGTTCGCCGAGAGGATGGTCTTTCCGAAGTACATGGCAGTGGGAATGTCCCGCCAAACCAAGCTCAAGCTTGGAGGGACAAGAACCCGCCTAACGCGTACAATGGAACTGGAGCTGTTGAACAACCCCAGAACAACCAAGGGACTAAGGACCAGACCCTAGAACGGTTAGCTCAGATAGAGGAGCTAATGAAGAAACTCTTGTCAGAAAAGGACAAGGACGAGTATGACTCAGGGGACGAGCTCAAGCTCTTTGCCCCCAGCATAACGGCCACGCCGTACCCGCCGGGGTTCCGGATGCCCCATCTGTCCAAATTCGATGGGGACGGGGACCCGTCGGATCACCTGGGTATGTTCAATACCATGATGATGGCCCATAATATCGGCCCCGAGCTGAGATGCTTGATTTTCCCTTCCACCTTAATCGGGCCAGCTAGACAGTGGTTCAAGGAGGGTAAAAAGCAGTCCATTAACTTGTGGAAGAATTTTTTTGCCGATTTCAAGAGGGTATTCCGAGCTTCTCAAGCGGCCCACGTCAAAGCAGACACCTTGGCGAACGTGAAGCAACAGCCCGGGGAACCCTTAAAAGCTTACCTGAGCAGGTTCGCAAACGTTGCGACCCGAGCTAGGGACGCGGACGATAATTCCAAGCTCATGGCTATGAGGACTGGAATCCTTGTTGGGGGCGGGCTGTGGAAAGAAATCCAGAGGAGAGGTGTCAGCATCGTGGATGAATTCTTGAACAAGGCCCAAGAATAGATAAACTTGGAAGAGGCGCGAGCATCAGTCGGGGGAACCAGCCAAACCATTGATCAGCCCGTTGGAGCGAAAACGGATGTCATGAAAATGACTTAAACCGTTGCCCAGAGTAACCAATGGGGTGGAGGCAAGAGAAAAGGGAGCGGCGAGGGAGGCCAGTACGGTCCCAAGAAGAACATGCCCGCGGAAAAGTTCAAGCCAGTCTACGCGGTTTATACCGAGCTCACAGACACTAGGAGCGCATTTTCCTAACAAATTATGCCCGCCTTCCCTAGAAAAAGCCAGAGCCTTTGAAAAACCAGAAGGCCAAGAGAGACCCTTCCAAATTCTGTTGATTCCACAACGACATCGGCCACAACACTGACGATTGTAGGCATTTGAAGGAAGAGATCGAGACACTCATCAGAGCCGGACCTTGGCTCAGTATGCGCGGAATCGAGTCCCTACCAGTTAGCAAGCCCCGGAAGCTCCGATAAATCAACCCGGGGCCCAGGTAAATTAGGATACCCCTCCTCCTATAATAGGAGGAGAGATAACCACCATCTTCGGAGGCCCTCATCTGGCAGGCATGAGTAGAGGTGCCCAGAACAGGTACGCCAATGAGCTGAAGTCTCATAACGGAGTTGAATTTATTCCGGAGCAGCATCTACCCAAACATCGGCGATTGGAGAGGCAACCAATCAGTTTTACCGAAGAGGACGCTAGTCATGTCCAGTTTCCACATAATGATCCTCTGGTGATAACTGCACAGCTCGCCAATCGGAGAGTTAGGAGGATGCTGGTTGATAATGGGAGTTCGGTGAACCTGTTGTTCCGGTCCACGCTAAAAAAATGGGGTTGTCTGTAGCCGAACTGAAGGCCACCTCCATGATGTTGTATGGGTTTTCTGGAGAAGGGTCGGCAGCGATAGGAACGATCGAGTTAGTATTAACCTTGGGAGAGGGACCTCGAACTGTCTCAAAACTCCTCGAGTTCGTGGTTATCGACTGTCCCATAGCATTCAACGCAATTCTGGGCCGGCCTACGTTGATGGCATTCGAAGCCGTAACTTCTATCCGCCACCTCGTAGTCAAGTTCCCCTCCTCTACGGGAGTAGGTACGGTCCAAGGTGATCAGCTCGCTGCCAGGGAATGCTATAGCATTTCCATGAAGGGAAAATCACGACCCCGGCAGCAGACGATGACCATTCAGGGTGGAAGCAAGGAACCTCAGAAAGTGAGATCCTTTCCTGGGATAGAAAAACCTCAGGAAGCCGATGGCGTAGGTATCCCTTTGAGTGATGATATCGACCCAAGAATAGGCGAAGATAGATCCGAGCTCCAGGCCATCGAAGAGCTCGAAGAGGTGAACATCAATCCTAGAGGCCCTTCGAGGGTGGTTAGACTCGGGAAACACCTTTGTAATAAGAGAAAGGCGGAATTGCTGAGATTTCTACAAGAAAATCTAGATGTGTTTGCCTAGTCTCACGAAGATATGATAGGAATCAGCCCAAGCGTCATCATGCATACCCTTAACTTGGACAAAAACATGCCTGCAAAGTCCCAGAAACAGAGGCGCCTGGGCACGACCCGAGCTAAGGTCTTGGAAGAGGAAGTAGCTCGGCTTTTAAAGTGTGGCTTTATTCACGAGGAAAAATACCCGGTCTGGGTCGCCAATCCTGTTTTGGTCCCAAAGCCCAACGGGAAGTGGCAGACGTGCATCGACTTTTCTGATCTGAATAAAGCATGCCCCAAAGATTGCTTCCCCTTGCTGAGAATTGACCAATTGGTGGATGCCACTGCGGGGCACAAGCTCATGTCCTTCATGGATGCATACTCGGGTTATAACCAGATTGCTATGAATCCTGCGGACCAGGAGCACACTAGTTTCATGACCCCAACCAACGTTTATTGTTACAAGGTCATGCCTTTTGGGCTGAAGAATGCGGGAGCTACATATCAGAGATTGGTCAACAGAATGTTCGCTAATCAGATCGGGAAAAACATGGAAGTATATGTTGAAGACATGTTGGTCAAGTCAAAAACAGCCGATAACCATGTTCCCGACTTGAAGGAATGTTTTGAGATCTTAAGGAAATATGGTATGAGGTTGAATCCCCAAAAATGTACCTTCGGGGTTGCGTCAGGAAAATTTATGGGTTTCATAGTCAACACCCAAGGAATAGAGGCAAACCCTGATAAAATCAGATCGCTACTTGAAATGCCATCACCTCAGTCGCGAAAGGACGTCCAAAGTCTGACGGGAAGGGTGACAGCCCTTAATCGGTTCATTTCCAAATCAACCGACAAGTGTTTGCCATTCTATAACCTGCTCCGAGGAAATAAAAAGTTCGAGTGGACCGATGAGTGCGAGTGTGCCTTCCTCGATCTAAAAGCACATTTAGCTGAGTCGCCCGTGTCAGCTAAACCAACAGCAGGAGAGCCTCTTTTCCTTTACCTAGCTATAATGGAAGATGCGGTTAGCGCCGTGCTGGTCCGAGAAGAGGACCGGTCTCAGAGGTTGGTCTATTTCATTAGCAAGAGGCTCCTCGGAGCCAAATCTCGATATCCGTTGATGAAAAAGATGGCGTTATGCCTTATCACGGCCTCCAGAAAGCTCATGCCGTATTTCCAATCCCATCAATCCACGTCATAACCGATCAACCTTTAAGGCAGGTATTGCAGAAACCTGAGGCATCGGGACGTCTTTTGAAGTGGGCCATCGAGCTCAGCCAATTCGAGATACTCTACGTACCGCGAACTGCAATCAAAAGCCAAGCTCTGGCTGATTTCGTGGCAGACTGCACTGGATTCCAAGAGGAACTGATGGAAGAACCGGGGCAGGCCTTGTGGAAAGTCTTTGTGGACGGTTCATCTAATGAGAACGGGTCCGGAGATAGAGTCATTTTGATATCCCCAGAGGGACACCGTTTCCACTTCGCGTTATGGTTTGGATTCGAAGAGTCCAACAACGAGGCCGAGTACGAAGCCTTATTGGCTGGGCTAAGGGTGGCCCGGGAGCTGAAGGCCAGCTCCGTCTAGTGCTATAGCGATTCCCAGCTCGTAGTCAACCATGTATCAGGAGAATACCAAGCGTAGGGAACCAAGATGGCGGCCTACCTGGCCAAGGTCAAGAAGGTGTTGTCTGCATTTGAGTACAACCTAGTCGAACAGATCTCTCGGGAGTAGAACGCCAATGCTGATGCCTTAGCAAAGCTGGCCACCTCCAAGGAGGCCGAAGCCTTGGGCCTGATACCAGTGGAATTCTTGGAAAGGCCAAGCTTAGAGGAAACTGCGAGAGAGGTCGAGATGATCAACGCCAGGCCAACCTGGATGACTCCCATTGTAACGCCCTACTTCCTTAGAGCCGTTACTAAGTGAGTTTAAAAAAAACGTGCGATCAACTCGCTAATCGATGTTTTAGGTCAAATAGTGTAATTAAGCCATAAAGAGAGGAAAACTCTAGAAATAACTCCATTTTTATTGAAAATCATAAAAGTTTACCACTTGGGATCCCAAAATACAGTTTAGAAATATTTACCACATACAAATTAAACCAAGTCGACTAAACGACAAAATCTAGAGTTATTTACAAACATCTCCCAAAATCCACTGGCTGTGGCAGCCAGGCTGGCCAAACATGTACATGCCGCTTCACGCCTGCTACACTCATGGTTGGTTGGCTTTCTCCTTACCCTTACCTGCACCACAAAGCATCTGTGAGCCGAAGCCCAGCAAGAAAACCCACAAACAGATAACATATGCAAAACATACACCAAGTATACAAACTGGCCATCAATAGGCTAAACACATACGGCCTAGCCGTCCCAGGCGCTTTACCAGGCCCTGGGTTCGCGATCCACACCCTGAGGATATCCCAGGTATCCTTTAGGGACTCGCCTTGGCAACTCGCACTCCACGTGCTCAACGCTGCTCCCGGCCCCTTGCTGTACTCGGCCTTGCACCCAACGTGCCTAACGTCGTTCCCGGCCCTTGCCGACCTCGGCCTAAACCGTTCCCGGCTCTTGCCGATCATTCACATAATTGCATTCATAGCATAACAAACATATATTGAATACTAACCAATTCAATCAAAGGGCTACGCCCTGCAATTCAAACACATTGGGCTCAGCCCTGCATACAAGCTCTATGGGAACAAGTGTTTTCTTACCTGTATCCCGAGCTTCACAATGCACCAGAGTCACGAGCACGGTCCTCTATCCCGAGCCTCTCCGAAAACCTAGTCACAACACACATAAAACACCCTTAAATACCAACCAATCCAAAACGACTTCCCGGAACCAATCCCGTACTCTCGGGACCTCCAATTTCCCAAAACAATGCTGTGGAAACATCCCCCGAGCCCCATAGGCAAAAGCCCAAAAATGCAAAATCTCCCTGCCCAGAAAATAGCCTAGCGCCGCGGCGCCCACCAAAGAGGGCCGCGGTGCCCAGAATGGTCCGCCCCCCCTGCTGCAGCCTAGCGCCGCGGCGCATAAGAACAGGGCCGCGACGCCCCTTCGTGAACCCAGAATTCTGGGTTTTCCCCTGCATTTTCCCCGAGCCAAAACACCTCCAATTCAACCCAAACACATACCTAAACCCCAAAATCAATTCAAAAGCCCAAATAAACCATTTAACAACCTATAAACACCAACATGATAGAAAAACTCATTGCAGGATCTTTATTTATTTTCATGCAATTTACATATTATCAAACAAACATGCAAATTCCTAGTACATGCTCCTATGAAATTGATACAAATACAGAGTAAAGTAAAAACTTACATTACGCAGTGGAACTGGAACAACTCCATCCTTCAATCTCTCTAACCCTTGATTCCTTTCTGTAGCAGAGTATTATCAAGAGATTGAACAAGATCAGCAACACAGTCTTCCTCACCAAGCCTTTGATTAACCTAGAACTAGTGTGGGCTGGTTCTCAACACATGAGATAGAGATCTAGAAAAGAAGAAGAGATTGTGGCTAAGAAAGGATTAGAGTGTCTAGGTTTTCACTTACCCAAATCAACTGAGACTGACTTGCTTCCTTATGAAAACCCTAGATATCATATTCCTTATATATGCAACTTAATGGGATTTATTTAAATTTAAATTAATTAAAAATAATAAACAAAAATAAAAGCCTTGGGCTGCCATAAATGGACTTGGGCCCAATCTCTTTGTTTTGAATCTAAATCACAACTGGGCCTAAATTCAAAACCTTTTATTTATTTATTTTTTAATTAATTAAATAAATCCTTATTCAAATTAACTAATTATAATTTGAAACTTGATTTAATATTATTTATTTATATTGATACCAATTTATCAATATTAATAAATTTACCCAAAAATTATCTTTTATTCTCTAAATCTCATATCTCTGTAAATTTTCCAAAATTAACCTAGTCAACTTTAAAAAATCCTAATTGATAATTAAATCAATTAATTGAGACATTCTAGATGATTTACTCAAAGGTGATGCGGGGACCATGGATCCATGAAATCAAGCTCCAACAAGTTACCGTGAATTTATTTACGAATAATTTCACTACCTTATTAATTCATCGTGACTCCACTATAGACTCGGAATTGAACTCTTGAATTCATAGAACGTATTTTCAAAACCATAAATACGTTATCCATTGTTATAACCATTACAATCAGTCAATCCTCTATCGATGACTTACTAACGAGCTGGGTGCAAATTACCGTTTTACCCCTCATCAGTATTTTATCCTTAACTCCCACTAAGTTCCTTATAAATGATATTTCCGTGAACTTAATCACAGAAATGAGATCTCAATCATTTAACCTTTTGAACAAAGCAATTAAGGAAATCATCTTTTCACTTCTCATACAGAAGTTATAGATTTCATATCTATGAATAATACTCCCACTAAATTACATTACTAAATCTCCAAGATGTAAGTATGGGCTAGACCGTAGGGTAAGCTGGTAACGAACAAGTCAAAAGATTTAAATAATATAATTAGCGGACTATTATCACTCAAAATTAAGATCGACTTAACATATGGTCAACGTTGTGACATTGATTAGATTTGATAACAACGATACTTATTTATCAATCAATAATCAATATCGGTCCTAGTCCGATGTAACTAAATACATCCGATCTTATCTACTTGGTCGATGCCTTGGACAAGACATCACACCCTAAATGTGTAAGTAGATCATATCGTAGATTGCCTTATCAGTGAAAATCCAATGCACTGATCTAATCTTAGGACTCGTTCTTTTGAACATATAATTACAACTATAATCCACTGTGACCTAGTCACTATAATTGTAACTATCCATATGTTCGGGATTTTATAAATGTTTGTATTATTTCAATAATCATGTAATAAAACAAGCAAGCAACACGGTTTTCAAACTAAATGATTTCTACTACTTTTATTGATAATATGAAATCGTGCTACATGTCCAACATGGTTTTATAAGGGCATAAAACCCAACAAACTCCCACTTGCCCTTTTAAAACAAACGGGACATGTTTATGAAAACCATGCATTCTACATGCTTCACAATTATGTTTTCTGCTTAAATCTTTGTAAAGGGATATGAAAGATTGCCTTACAATGCTATCTTCATCACCTTCACTTCACACCTTCGCCACACATCCTCGATAATGTGGTACTTTCTCTCTATATGCTTTGCTCTTTTGTAGCTTCGAGGTTCTTTCGAATTCGCTATTGCCTCATTACTGTCACTAGAAAAAATGAGTGGTTTATCCATTTCTGGAATAACACCGAGATCCGTATAGAACTTCCTTAGCCGCCATAGACGCAGCTATGTACTCAGCCTCCAAAGTGGATTCTAAAATGGCAGATAGCTTAACGCTTCTCCAAATCATAGCTCCACCCCAAAGAGTAAACACATTTTTCAGAAGTAGACTTCTTGTCTTCAACATCAGTCTAAAATCTGAATATGCGTAGCCTAACAGGTACAAAGATCCACCTGAAAAGACTAACATATAGTCTCTAGTCCATCAAAGATACTGACTTCTATCTATTTTTTATTTCCAAGGTTTTACTGACACTTGCTCACCACTCCCACTGCATAGAAGATCTTCGATCACAACACACAACATAGCATGCATTAGACTTCTAATTTCAAATGCGTAATGAATTCATTACATCTTTTCTTTCTCTTAAGGAGTCTATGGAGACTACTACTTAGAAAAATAAATTCCACGTCAAGACATTAAACATCCTTTCTCGGAATTTGTTACAGAGTAATGACCAAGCACCTCACTAAAGTAGGTCGCTTGAGTTAGAGCTAAAGTTCAGTTATTTTTTTTTCTTGATGTTCTGGATACCAAGAACACGACTTGCTACAACGAAATATGGAATTTCGTTTCTAGCCAGTTCTTTATGTTTGATAATTTCTTGATATTGTTTCCAATGAATAAGATATCATCTACATAAAGGATTCAAAACACCACAATGTCTTTTCCCCTAAGTTGTAAAACACAAGGGTCAACTACATTTTGTTCAAAAACTCAGGTCTTAATGTTTCCATTTAACCTTAAGTTCCAGGAGCGCGAAGCTTGTTTAAGTCATAGATTGACTTACTCAGCATGCCGAATTTCTTGTCCAACTACTTTAAATCCTTCTGATTGATACATGTTAATTGTCTCATCAAGATAGCCATTAAAAACGCTTTTTTGATGTCCATTTACCTTATCTCTTAATCAAGAGTTGTGGCTATGGATAAGAGTATACTTAATGAATTTTAACATGGCTACTGGAGAAAAAGTTTTCTCTAAGTCAAATTTCTCTCTCTGCCACGAGTCGACCCTTTAATGTCTCGACCTTTCTATCAGCTCATCTCTTCTTCTTATAGATCCTCTTGCATCCCATGGGCCTAAAGTCCAATGGCACATCTACAAGATCTCAAACAAATTAAGAGTACTTAGACTTTATTACCTGGTACTTGGCTTCGAGTCAAAAATCCCTTTCAGAATTACCAATTTCCTATTTAAAGGCCAACGAATCATTGTTACTTGTGTCCCCAACCAACTTGTGGGTTTCACTATCCATATCATAGGTACCGGGTTCCGAGAAATCCTCCCACTATGACGAGGCATCGTAACTTTCTGACTTGGATTAGTGGTTTCTGAATGTACCTTGTTATCATCGACTTGCGTTAGTAAGGATGGAACAATAGTTTATCATTTTTCCATCTAATACTATTTTTTTATGAGACTTGAAATTCATTATGTAGTAGTTATCCAGAAAAGTAGCATTTGTAGAGCCAAACACTTTCTTGTCTACTGGACTATGAAACAGACCACCCTGAGTACCTTTAGAATAGCCATCAAACAAGCAAACCCTCAGTTCATTATTCTAGCTTTCTACCTTTTTCCTCATGACAAAAACATGACACCACCAAATTCCATAATGACGTAAACCAAGTTCACAACCATTTCATAATTCTAGTGGTGTCTTGGAAACAACTTTTGAGACGGCGCAACATTTAAAAAAAATATCACATGCGGTCTAGGTAGTATGCCTCCAGAAAATATCTGGGTAAGAAGTTGGTAGAGTTTAATAGCTTATCATAGAACACACATTTTCATAAATGTGCGATTCACACCGCTCATCAACACTGTTCTGTTGCGGAGTCCTTGGGGCAGTTGTTTTAGACAAATCTTCAAGTTCAATTAAATGATCTTGGTTCTGATTATCCAAATATCCTCCACCCCTATCAGATCGCAAGATCTTTAACGTTTTACCTAATTTGGTTTTAAAGCCACAGCAATGAATTCTTTGAACTTCTTAACAAATTCGCAGAATTCCTATGCTTTAGGTACTTACATGAGTCTCTAGAGCAATCGTCGATGAAGGTGATGAAATACTCATAACCACCCCTCGCTTGAACATTCATATGTCCCCAGACATTTGAACATACTAGCCTTAGTGGTTCTTTGGCCCTTTCTCCTATCACAGAGAATGGATGCTTTGTCATTCTGCCCTCGAGACTAGATTCACAAACAGGTAGGTCACCCTAGGTGAGTTCCCTCAAAGGCCCAGCCTTTGTTAGTCTTTGAATCCTATCATAACAAATATGACCAAAGCGAAAATGCCAAAGGTACATCATTTCTAACGTTATTGACCTTTTGTCGTTTAACGGTCCTAGAATTAGCTGTCTTAAACAACTCATTATTTATAACATAGGGTTCGTTTAGTTGCAATAGGTATAGCCTGTTTTTCATACATCCACCTCACAATTCACATCCATTTAAAGAAATAGGATTTTATTACTTGTGAAAGTAACTACAAATTGTTGTTGATGTAATAAGAAAAACTTAAATTAAAATTTTCATTGAAAATCGGAATAAAATAAACATTGTCTTAAAACAATATATTTATTTCCAAAATTCATTCAAGCTTATCCTTTTGCCTTGTTTGATACGAACAACCCTTGATGGATACCAAGCCGTGACTTTTTATCCTTCATGGCTTTCCCAATGCTAAAAGTGTAAAAATGTACATGCATGTTTAGTAGATTGTGATTCAGCGATCCAAAACCGAAGTATCATCCTCTAAAATCACATGCATCCAAGACAAATTTAATTATTTTGGGTTCCATATGCCTTGAGTTCCGGGCAATCTTGTTCCAATTCCCAGTCTCCTTACAGTTGGAAACACTCCCCTTTTTTGTGTACTTATAATCAAGCCTTGCTCCAAGATGCTTTGCAGCATTTGGTGCCTTGCCAATTGACTTCTTGTGCTTCTTGTATGAATTTCTTCCTCTCTTGCTCTTCGATGAAGAAGATCAAAGCAGCTTCTCCCTGAGCTTGTTTAGTAGTATTAGTATTCTTTCATTTGCTCGAACTACCATCAACAATCCTCTTTGAAGGATTTGGTGATCGTTGCATGGGAAAAATAGGAATATCTTTGATTATCACGAACTCGATGTTGTCTAAAATCAACACCATGTTGATGTTGGACAAACATTTCGTGAGGTTCTCATCATAGAGTAACATTTTAGAGATCAGAGAGAGTATGAGGTGGGAAGCCTAGAGCTTCTATTATCAACTAAGTAGAAATCAACGCATTGCTCGACAAACATTTATTCATTAAATATTTTAGAAATAGCATAACATACAAAATGTTTTGAGATAAACCAAATACTAAAACACTTATCTTCTATTTCTTAGGTACTTTAGCTAGCCATGAACTCATGTGTCCCGGTAGGCGAGAGTCACAAATATTCACGTAGTTAAATAGAGAAGCATCTCAATTAATAAAACGTCATAGACTTTTATTAACTACCTATTCCATCCGATCAAAGTAACGAAAACTCATGTGTCCCGGTAGGCGAGAGTCACAAATATTTCTTACTTTATGAGTTTGACCCACGGTTTCGATTATTATAGACTTAATTCTTATAGTCACCGTAGGGATGAGTCTATAGAAGGTCCATCTATAACCATCTATCCTAAGAAATTTAACCATGTTAAGAAGTCCAATGAACACCTTCCGTAGGGAGACGAAATCAAAGCGCCATGAGGCCCCACTGAACTCTAACCTTGTTAAATCAACGGTGGAGATCAAATTGATATTTTTTAAAACTCATTATTAAATATTTTAGTATTTTATTCTTTTTTTGAAAAAATATCAACTTAAGTTTTCCAAATTATCAAAATAATCAATAAACCAACTAAGGTTCGCCAAATTATAAAAATAATCAACAAACCATAGTTTATAATTTTTCCATTAATTCTAAAATTACCATTGAAAATTAATCCAAAAATTAGAATTAATATGTTTCTAATCAATTATAAGGTCCAACTAAAAGGAATAACCTAATACAATTAAGTCCAACTTAGGTAAATGGGCCTTAACAATTCGAGCTTTTATGGAGGAGAGCTAGGTTCAGTATGTCAGACCCACTACTGAGGCTCCCTAACTTCCACACGAAGCCCAAAAAGACAGGAATTTGAACCTTTGTTTTATTAATTGTTATTCAATTGATTAGGCCCAATCTAGTAATGCAAAGCAAATGGGCCTTCACAAGTGGAATCACCCACAAGAGAGGAATTTAAACTTTACATGTTCAATTGGGCCCAAATAAAACCTAACATTTTATGAAAGTTTTATTTGAGTTTTCCCACATTTTTTAAATGCAAAAATTGGGCCATCATTATACTTATATTTCAAGCGCAAATGCAAAAAATAACTTAATAATGATGCTTGATATGTTAATTATTGGATGGGCCTAACATGTTATTCTATAAGCATGTATTATTAAATTATGCAAATATACCACAACAATACACTATTTTGTAAAATACCATAATTAATTAACATAGAATTCATCGGACAAAATTCAATATAATTAATTAAACAATTTACAAAATATTAAATTACTTAAAATAGAATTTATCAAACAAAATTCAATTTCAAATAATTAATTTAACCAAGGCTGTCAAGTTGTTAGGAATGATAAGATATTTTATTTTTAAATATTTTAACAAATTTTAAAATATCAAAATATCTTTTAACCAAATTTAAAATAGTATTATCTGATAACTAATTATAAATATTTTAAACAATAAAAATATCTTGAATAATCAGATAACTAATTTTAATATTTTATTTATAACAAAATAAAAAAAATATCTTAAAATATCTTGATTATCAGATAACAAATTCAAAATATTTTAAAAAGAAAAAATATCTATAAAATTATCAGATAATCAATTTTGAATATTTTAAACCTAACTGCACAAAATATCAAATTTAAATTATTATTTTTTTGCGAAAAAATGTCGCGCGCGGGTTTTGGCACCGACGCCGTACGGACGTCCTTACAGGTCCGTACGGCCGGGTCCCGCCGCGCAGCTCCATGCGTGCCCAGCACACACTACAAAAATCAGTCAAAATTTTTTATTTTTAAAAAAAAAAAAATCTATACAGTTTTTAAATCCAAAACAAGCTAAAAACAACCAAATTATTGCTAAATTTACATAAGAAAACATAACACATACACCAATAACATGTACCATCCAATTAACACCTAACATATCAATCAATTTCATACATGTTCATTCATGAAAATAAACTAGCAACCTATGGCTCTGAGGCCAATTGATAGAAAAACTCATTGCAGAATCTTTATTTATTTTCATGCAATTTACATATTATCAAACAAACATGCAAATTCCTAGAACATGCTCCTATGAAATTGATACAAATACAGAGTAAAGTAAAAACTTACATTACGCAGCGGAACTGGAACAACTCCATCCTTCAATCTCTCTAACCCTTGATTCCTTTCTGTAGCAGAGTATTATCAAGAGATTGAACAAGATCAGCAACACAGTCTTCCTCACCAAGCCTTTGATCAACCTAGAACTAGTGTGGGCTGGTTCTCAACACATGAGATAGAGATCTAGAAAAGAAGAAGAGATTGTGGCTAAGAAAGGATTAGAGTGTCTAGGTTTTCACTTACCCAAATCAACTGAGACTGACTTGCTTCCTTATGAAAACCCTAGATATCATATTTCTTATATAGGCAACTTAATGGGATTTATTTAAATTTAAATTAATTAAAAATAATAAACAAAAATAAAAGCCTTGGGCTGCCATAAATGGACTTGGGCCCAATCTCTTTGTTTTGAATCTAAATCCCAACTATGCCTAAATTCAAAACTTTTTATTTATTTATTTTTTAATTAATTAATTAAATCCTTATTCAAATTAACTAATTATAATTTGAAACTTGATTTAATATTATTTATTTATATTGATACCAATTTATCAATATTAATAAATTTACCCAAAAATTATCTTTTATTCTCTAAATCTCATATCTCTGTAAATTTTCCAAAATTGACCTAGTCAACTTTAAAAAATCCTAATTGATAATTAAATCAATTAATTGAGACATTCTAGATGATTTACTCAAAGGTGATGCGGGGACCATGGATCCATGAAATCAAGCTCCAACAAGTTACCGTGAATTTATTTACGAATAATTTCACTACCTTATTAATTCATCGTGACTCCACTATAGACTCGGAATTGAACTCTTGAATTCATAGAACGTATTTTCAAAACCATAAATACGTTATCCATTGTTATAACCATTACAATCAGTCAATCCTCTATCGATGACTTACTAACGAGCTGGGTGCAAATTACCGTTTTACCCCTCATCAGTATTTTATCCTTAACTCCCACTAAGTTCCTTATAAATGATATTTCCGTGAACTTAATCACAGAAATGAGATCTCAATCATTTAACCTTTTGAACAAAGCAATTAAGGAAATCATCTTTTCATTTCTCATACAGAAGTTATAGATTTCATATCTATGAATAATACTCCCACTAAATTACATTACTAAATCTCCAAGATGTAAGTATGGGCTAGACCGTAGGGTAAGCTGGTAACGAACAAGTCAAAAGATTTAAATAATATAATTAGCGGACTATTATCACTCAAAATTAAGATCGACTTAACATATGGTCAACGTTGTGACATTGATTAGATTTGATAACAACGATACTTATTTATCAATCAATAATCAATATCGGTCCTAGTCCGATGTAACTAAATACATCTGATCTTATCTACTTGGTCGATGCCTTGGACAAGACATCACACCCTAAATGTGTAAGTAGATCATATCGTAGATTGCTTTATCAGTGAAAATCCAATGCACTGATCTAATCTTAGGACTCGTTCTTTTGAACATATAATTACAACTATAATCCACTGTGACCTAGTCACTATAATTGTAACGATCCATATGTTCGGGATTTTATAAATGTTTGTATTATTTCAATAATCATGTAATAAAACAAGCAAGCAACACGGTTTTCAAACTAAATGATTTCTACTACTTTTATTGATAATATGAAATCGTGCTACATGTCCAACATGGTTTTATAAGAGCATAAAACCCAACACAACAACCCGGTCAAACACTCAATCACACCCAAAATCCACACTTTGGTTTTAGATTTCAAAAACTTAAACCGGTAGGCCAAAAAATTAAACCAAAGCTTGTAAAACTTAAACCATGCCTCAATATTCTTAAACCACACCAGAAACGAAAATTCAAAGATGCTTAGAACTCTTACCTCAATCAAGAATTCGACTTTGAACTCTCTCCAATTCCAGCTTCAAGTCAATCCCTCTTGATTACCAAGCTGAATTCCCATACAAACCAGCCACAATTATCTTTCAATTTTCATTCTCACTCTCTAGAAATCAAGCTTGAAACTTAAATAAAATAGGGGCAAACTCTTACCTCTGAACAATCTTGGTTTATGATCCACTTTAATTGCCTCAAGCCACTTGATTCTCCTCCTAAGCTTCCTAACTTCAGCTCCCCTCTTTTCTTCTTTCCTTCTAGTTTTCTCCTCAAGTTTTCAGCCAAAACAGATTATGCCTAAATATAGAAACGTGAATCATCTTTTCCTCCAACTGAAGTTATCTAAACCCCTGCCAAAAGACTATTTTACCCATCCAAGTAATTCATTTCCTAACTAAACCTCAAGGGCATTTTTGCCATTTCACCTTTCCTACAAATCTACCATTTTCCCATCTAAAATTTGTTACTCTTAATGGTCACCAATGGTCACTCAAGTTACCCAATTACCATTAACCATTAACTGACAAACTCAAAGTATAGAATTCCCAAAATACCCTTAGGCTCCTCCCGAGCCGGGTATTTAATCCCGTTGTGACTTTAAACTAATTAGCTCCCTAGGACCGTCTCGGCACGTGCATCGCAACAATATCACCACTCACACGTGGTATTAATCATATAATACAATTATCACATTTACGCCCTCAGCAGGCTAAAATTACCAATTTACCCCTAACAAACAAATGGGGCCCACATGCATATTTATTCCACCTAAACATGAATTCTAATCACATATTCATTTAAATTCATATATTAACATAATAATTCATTTATTGCCCTCCAATCATGCTGATCAAGGCCCTAAGCCCTATTAGCAAATTCGGGTCGTTACACCCATAGTCGAATACCTTACAACAGGAAAGTTACCCGAGGAACGGAGTAACGCGAGGAGGACACTTTACCAAGCTCCGAGGTACACAATTGTAGACAAGGCGTTGTACTGGCGTGGTCTTTCTTTACCTCTTCTACGATGTGTTTTGCCAGGCAAGGCCAAAACTATTCTGCAAGAGGTGCATGAAGGATTTTGTGGGGATCACGCTGGGGGGCAAAGCCTGGCCTTGAAAATATTGAGGCAAGGGTATTATTGACCCACTCTATCAAAGGACTCGATTTCTTACGTCCAAAAGTGTGACAAGTGCCAGCGATTCACCGCGATCGCCTGAGCTCCACCAGTCGAGCTAAAGATGATCTCGTCCCCATGGTCGTTTTCAGTCTAGGGTATTGACTTAGTTGGTGCCCTACCTACGGGAAAATGAGGAGTTCGCTATGCGGTAGTGGCTATTGACTATTTCACGAAATGGGCAGAAGCGGAGCCCCTGGCGACAATATCATCAAAGAGAGTCCTCGATTTTGTGGTTAGGGAGTTTGGCCTGAACAACTTCCTCAAGTGCAATGGGCATACCAGACCTCACATCGAACTTCGACGGGACACACTCCTTTCTCCCTGACCTTCGGAAGTGAAGCCGTCCTTCCTGTCGAAACAAAGATAGCCTCGCATAGAGTCCGGGCGTTCAACCAAGAACAGAAAAAAAAAATTGCTTAGCGCATCCCTCGACCTAATTGACGAAAAACGAGAAGCTTCACAGCTGCAGCTCGCACACTATCAACAAAAAATCACTTATTATTTCAACTCAAGGGTCAAAAGATGCGTCTTTAACTTAGGCAACTTGGTGCTCTGAAGACTCTTTTTATCCGGTAAGGATCCCAAGGACGGAGTTTTTGGACCAAACTGGGAAGGACCCTATCAAATAATAGAGGTTATGAAGGAAGGGACCTTTAAACTAGCTCGACTTAATGGAGAAGCAGTCCCACAGACATGGAACGTTGTACACCTAAATAAATACTATCAATAGTCACGCTTTTGTAAGACTCAATTATGAAAGCCACCCTGTTTTATTAAAAAAATGAGAAGTATATTTCTTGTATCGCTTTTCCTTTTGCATATAGGCTTAAAAAAGCGCGTTCAAAGTAACCGAGAAAGATCTCTTTCTGTTTACTTGAGGGGCAAGTACCCGGAAAAAAAGGTCATAAAAACTTAGAAGTTGGTCAAATGGATTAATCAGTGTTCTTTTCTAAAAGGCACGAGGTATGGATAAAACTAACGCAAACTAAGTTTTTCAAATTAATATCCTAGACCCAACCAGGTCATAAAAACTTAGAAGTTGGTTAAATTGATTAATCAGTGTTTTTTCTAAAAGGCACGAGGTACCGATAAAACTATCGCAAACTAAGTTTTTCAAATTAATATCCTAGACCCAACCAGGTCATAAAAACTTAGAAGTTGGTTAAATTGATTAATCAGTGTTTTTTTCTAAAAGGCACGAGGTACCGATAAAACTAACGCGAACTAAGTTTTTCAAATTAATATCCTGGACCCAACCAGGTCATAAAAACTTAGAAGTTGGTTAAATTGGTTAATCAGTATTTTTTCTAAAAGGCACAAGGTACCGATAAAACTAACGCGTGAACTAAGTTTTTCAAATTAATATCCTGGACCCAACCAGGTCTTAAAATTTAGAAGTTGGTTAAAATTGACTGGCAATACTTTGCAATCTCAAAGAAAAGCGATCAATAAACTAACACGAACTAAGTTTTTACCAAACACATCATATTAAAAAGAAAAATAATGATAAAACTCGAGGTAACTGAAACCAATAAATTGTCTCGAGGAGAAGAACCTCGCGATGAATAGTTACAGAAAACATAAAAAATTCTAAGCCCCCCAGCTCGCTCTGAGGACGTCACCTCCTCAACATCCTGCTCGCCGGCAGCAGAGGTCTCCCCGGTCTCACTCGCCGCCGGCAGCTCCGATTGCAGCCGAGCTTGGAACTTCTCGAGGTAGTGTCCCCATGCATCGGGGGCCATGAAAGAGAAATTGCCGTCCTGGTTGAAGGCCCAGCAGTGGTACAACATACTCTCCATGGAGGATGTCGACGCTTTCTTTTCCTCCAGGACGGCCGCCTCGGCCTCCAGCAGTTTTGCCTTGGCCCCCTCAAGCTCGACCCGAAGGGCCGCCGAGGTAGCTTTCGCCTCTAGCTCGCCTGCCTGGGCAGTGGTACGGGCGGCCTTCACCTCCTGCTCGCTCGCTTGGGCTACCACCAAGGCAGCCCTGACATTCTGCTCAGAAGTGGCGAGAGCGGCTTGGGTCGCGGTCAGCTCAGCCTTGACTTCCTCATTCCTGGACCTAGCCCGAGAGATGCTGCGGTGAAGAGCCAAGACCACCTGCAAAAAGCAAAGGAACAGTTAGACGCATTCCTGAAAAATAAGATATAAAAAGTGGTTAGGGAAAGTGCTTACTGTGAGGTTCATCCCAAGGGAAGATTCCATCACGTTCTCAGGGCTCCTCTCCTCAATTGCCCTCAGGTCGGTGGGTTTGGCCTTGTAGAAGTGCTCCACCGAATAGTTCGCCATCTCATAGACGGTCCCCCAGAAAGTGTCTGGGATGAGCTCCAGATCTTGGGGGTTGGCAGGGATGCGAACTGTGGCAGCTGGGGCCACCAGAGCTTGGGGACCAATCGGTGTTAGAGGGGGAGGAAGGCGAGGAAAGGTCGCAGTCGGCCCGGCAGCGGGTGCGGCTCCTGGACCCGAGCTTTTCCCCTTAGCCAGGGATTGAGAGACGGTTGCAGCCGGGGGCGGCATTTTCTTGGAAGAAGGCTGAAGCCTCTTGACGAGAGGTCCCTCGAGTGACTTCCCTCCTGGGAACATAGAGCGGATGTCCGACTCCCCCCTCTGTGCTATCTCCTCTCCTGAAAAGAAGAATGAAAAACACGTTAAGGATGCATTTACGTTCTTCAAAAGAAAATTATTAACAAGAATATGTGAAATAGAAAAATTCATACCCTCCGAGCTAGAGGAAGAGTCTATTTCCAAGACCTCCGGCCTCGGAGCTGCTACAAGGGAAGGGGAATCTAAAACAACCACTTCTTGGATTATGGGAGGTGCCGGCTCAGGTTCTACCTCGGGGCTAGATTCCTCCACATATTGCCTAAGTCCAGGGGCAACTATACCCTCTAGGAGGGAGGGCCACGACCTAAGATTGGTCCCATACTCCTCAAAAAAGGCCGACCTAAAAGACAACGTGTTGTCTACTACTACGGTACCCCTGTGACGGCCCGCATCATCACGCAGCACTAACTGATCTACAAACTGTAGCAGGGTTATGTTACGGTCTAGATCGTTCTGGTGGCGATGCACGAGCTAGTTTGGGTTAAACCTGGCTAGCCTGAGGTCCACATCTGCCCTATCTAGGTCCCGAAAGAGATAAGGGTTACCTTGGCCGGAGGGGCCGGCTGCCGCCCCTGATTGAGCTCGGTCCAAGTCTGGGTCCCGAGCGGCTTCCGAAGCTCTTCTCTTCCGCACGAGGGGCACCTCGGGCTCATCTTCCTGTTCGACGCCGCCACCAGCCGCGACATCGACCTCAGGAATGGTCTCCATCACGCGGGCTGCTGGATAGTTGGCTCGCGTCCTCCTCAAGGCCAAAGTTTGGCTTGCTGAAATCAACTTACACACCTGCATCGTCTCATCAGACACGAGCTGGCGGTAATCCTTCTCATTCGGTGGAAGCCCTGCCAAAGTATCGTATTGACCCCCGAGGGTCACTGATTTGGCCGTCCTCGCAAAGATGGCTGCACGATGTCGTTCCAGTCAGTATACATGCAAAAGAATAAAAAAAATGCAGGCTAAGGATGGAAAGCTTATGAGGACGGTTGAAGTAATGGTGCTCGCAGTTGTGAAACCCAGTCGACATGAAGAACTGGTCCTTGAAGTCGTTGTGGTGGCTGGGCAGCTCGATGACCGCAGGAGAGTTCGGGAAGCGGGTCAGGTAATAGAACCCGTCGCCTTGTCCCCGTTGATCACGGCTGACTTTGAGGCAGAAAAAATAAAGGATGTCCGCTGGGGTAGGGACTTCCCACTCGTGTCTCAAGAAGAGGTTCCTTAGCCCTGCCAGCAAACGGTAGGAATTAGGAGGCAGTTGAAAAGGGGCCAGCTTCACGTAATTAAGGAAGTCGGCGAAGTACTGGTCCAGGGGGAGGAAGGCCCCGGCCTTGAGGTGTTCGTCGCTCCAGGCCACTAACTCCTCATCAAGAGGCGCGCAACTCCTCTCACCCTCGAGGGGAGGGCGGGCTATAAGGGCGCCTGTCCCAACCTCGATGTTATGGGACAACAGTATCTTGTTGACCATCCCTTGGGTCGTGATCTTCGAGGCTATTCTCTCCGCCTCGAAGAAGGCATCAGGTCCCACCTCGACCTCCTTCTCCATCGTGGGACCAAACTGGGGGATGGGGGATTCAACCGCGACCTCCTTTCCCCTGCTGGATTGCTGGGGTGACGAGCTGGCCGCGTTGCTCTTGGGCGTATTCTTCTTTGGCCCCATCTGATCGCCTAGCGAACAAGAATTAGAAAAAGAAAACTTAGTGGGTGACCTAAAAGCTAAGAAAAGATAAGCAGCGCGAAGGAGAAATGACTTTCATACACGGGCTAGAGAAATCTCAACCCGCGGTGTGTGAAGCCACGCGTTGCCATAGTCATGCACCCACGTTTCCAACGGATCCCTGATCTCTAGGGATCTTTGTGTTAGGAAGGGCAGATTATTGCTTGCCTTGGAAGGGAATTTTTTAGAGCAAAACCACCTAGGAAGCGTGACCCATAAGCTACCCAGTTTTGCACCCTAAAAACCTCTCACCTTCCATATTCCATATAGGCATTTCCTAAATTTACCCAGAAAATAACCCAGAAAGTTACCCAGAAGTCCCCTAGTTATGAACATCACATTCCTAGACGTGTTTCTAAGTATAATCAATATTCCTAGAATTGGAACCCACGCGCCAAAGACCAGCCAGAAATAACCTATTGTTTACGACTAAGAAATAAATTTGCCTATCAATAAAACAGGGAAATCGAAACACGCAAACGGACAGGGAACTTATAGTGTATTTTTCCGAGTGAAAGTTGCAAAAAGCGTAAGGGTAGGAGTCCTGGTTGAATCCTTAAAGCTGGACTTCTGAGAGACTCTTGTGGCGAGAACGTGGGGATCTCTGGGATTATGACCGGAAGAAGAAGAACTTCTGAAACTCAAAAAGAGAAAAAAAAAATTCAAGCGAAGAGTGACTAGTACTGAAGATTGTCCACCTTATATATACGTAAGAGGCATGAGGAAGCAAGGACAGTCCGATCAAATTAATGCGAGATACGAGGGTCATAACTCAGGAGGCGAAACGATAGCAGAAAGGTGGTTAAGCCATTTAATGCAATTCTCATAATTTGAACAATCGCCAACCACTGCGTTCCACGTGTCTGGTACCAATGTAGTGGGCAGGACATGAAGAGTCGAAACAGAAGTTTAAAAGCCCCCGCTGTGAAGATCAGAGGTGACGTCATAAGTCACGAGCAGGGGCTTGGGGGGCAAATGTACGCCCTGAATATCCGCACACTTCGGCGAGCTAGAAAAGAGCCAAACTCGGCCTGCCATGTGTCAACCGTCCATCCCGAGCTGTTTGTTACCATCCCCTAATTTAACTAGCCTGAGCTGGTTAATCATTTAGCAGTTCCTTGGAGCCATTGTGTCGACATGATGAGAGCCACGAGCTAGCACTACCTTAAGCTCGTAATGCATCAGAGGCCTTACACCCCCGAATCCTTGTAAAGTCAACCACACAATATAAACGTGCATATCCCAGACGTCACGTGTCTATTATATTCCTGAATTCTTGAACATGCAGTATAAACATGCATGTTCAGACGTCCCACGCCTGATTTGGGCCATGCGGCCCATTATCCATCCTTACCTATTGATTAGACCACACTTCGCTGCAAGGTTTAAGAATTAATCATGGATGTCACATAAATGATTTGATGGATGAAGAGGTCACGGGATGACCCCAATACCTACTCAGAGATCAATTGTAATGCCCTACTACCTTAGAGCCGTTACCAAGTGAGTTTTAAGACAAAACAGTGTGCAATGAACTCGCTAACCGAGGTTTTGAAAACAAAAGTGTGACTAATAAAAAGTTAAGGCTGTAATCTTTGAAAATGCGTCGTTTTCATTAAAACTTCCAGTATTAAACATTTGGGATCCCAAAATAAGGTTTGAAAACTATTTACATCTTGAAATAAGTTTACAGTTGATCAGTTATAAAAATCATAGATTATTACAGCCATTTTCGAATAAACCCCCAACCAAAGCAGTCGGGCAGGCCAAACATGTACGCGTCGCTTCACGCTCTCCGTACTCATGGTTGGTTGAGTCAGTCATTGCCCTTACCTGCAACACAGAGCACCCGTGAGCCGAAGCCCAGCAAGAAAAATCATGCAGAACATAACATATGCAATTTATACAGTTTATCATATCAGATAATCCACAAATAAACAAGTCAACCATTAAACTAAGCAAACACGGCCATGCCGCCCCAGAACCCTTACCGAAGCCTGGGGTCGCGGTCCTCACCGTAGGGATATCACATGTATCCCCTGGGTCTTACCCTGACTATAAGCATCCCATGTGCTAAGTGTTACTTCCGGCCCCGCTGCCGTTCTCGGCCTTGCCGCCCTCGGCCATAGCCGTTCATTTCACTATAATCACATATAGCATAAAATCAAACAATATTCAAGCAAATATCAATTCATTTAAGTCTGCACCCTAACATGTAATGCAATATAGGGTCGTGCCCTGCAATCATCTCATCATGCAACATGCAATATAGGGCCATGCCCCGCAATCACACTATGGGCCCACGCCCTATCCTACGGGTGTTATAGTTTTCTTACCTTTCCATTCAATAGCTTAAACCACCTGACTCCTTGAGCACGATCCCACTCGAGCCTTAGCGCACACCTAGGCACAAACATAGGTCAAAGTCAACACCGAACCCCAAGTCCGAATACCTAGCCTCGGGACCAATCCCGAGCCCCCCGGGAAGTCCTAGATCCACAAAAGAAGGTGGCGGAGTCGAACCCCGAACCCTAGGTCAAAATCCCTCACAAATAGCCCAAAAACCCCATTCTGGGCGCAGGGTAGCGCTACAGCGCTCAAAAGAGAGCGCTATAGCGCTACAAGCAGAATCAGCACCACCCCAGAAAGAAGGCCAAGCGCTACAGCGCCCAAAGACTAGCGCTGTAGCGCTAGTTGCAGGTAGGCAACACCAGAAATCGTTTTCTGCGATTTCTTTCAACCAAACTCAACCGAAACTTCCCCAAATCTTTACCAAACTCAAAATCAAGCTTATAAACACTCTCCACTCATCCCAAGCATCTCAAATCCTCAAAACCCAAGCACATTCATCCCAAATCTCAAAATTCACCATGAACAACCCTAAACCCAGAAATTCAGTCAACAACAAAGTTAAAGGCTTAGAATTCTTACCATTGCTGCAAATTTCGACCTTGATTCAACCCTAGACCTCCTTAGCTTGTTCATCATCAAAGCTTGCCCAGAAATTCCCTAAAATTCCCATCAACTCAGCTCAAAACACAGCTCAAAACATCAAAACCCTTAAAACTGAAATCTCTAAAACTTACCTCAAAAGTTGATGTGTTCTTGCCAAATCTTCAAGTCTAACCCAAGATCCATGATGCTCAGCCTATCCTAGCACTCCACTGAGCTTTGCCCCAAGAAATTTGAAGAGAAGAGGTGCTAGAACCCCAAACCGATCCTTTGGAAAACTCCTCTGTTTTTCTCTCTTTTCTTTCTTTCCTTTTTCTTTCTTTTCTTTCTTTCCTTCAGCATTCTCACTCTCTAACAATCCCACTCACTATATAAAGCCTTATAAAAATCTATCTTTAAAAGCCAAATGACCAAAATGCCCACCCTATTAAATTCTAAATCCTTTTGTCCAAATAGGGCCATTTTAGTCATTTTACCCAATTCCCGCTAATCCTCAAGTGTCTCCAATATTTTCCCGTTGCTTTCCAACACCTGATAAACCACCAAATAAGTATCCCCCATCATCAAAATAAATCTCAATCTATTCTCTGAATTCCTGTTCATACCCCCAGGCTCGCCCCGAGCCGGGTATAAATTCCCGTCATGACTTTCCGCTAGCCTGCTCACTGGGATCGCCTCGAGTCACAAATCACTGATACACCCACATACCACTGTGGTCTCAACAATCATCACATATCAATGCAGTTATGCCCAACATGGCCAAAATTACAATTATGCCCTTCTAACACGATCCGGGCCTACATGCATACTAATATACATAGTCATGCATCTTAGATAAACAAATAGTCATATAACATGCTTTAAATCATAACCATGCATTTAATTCATAAAAATCACACATATATCCCATCATGCCCTCCTGGCACGCTAATCAAGGCTCTTAAGCCTTATTAGCTAATTTTGGTCGTTACATCAATCTCCTATAAATACTGAAACCCTGGATATTGCAAGGGGTTGGCTTATTCTTGTAAAACAAACACTTTGTAAGAAATAGTGAGGAGATATCAATAATATCGACTGGTGGACTAAGGGGATTTTAACCTCCGAACCACCTAAAAAAGGAGTGACTATTGTTTCCTTGCAATTAATTCTCACATCCTAGAATACTATCATTTTCATATTACGGTTTATCAATCAACACTAATCCATCCTATTTATTCGTATAATTATCTGCTGGCGAAAAACCGCGTCAACATCACCCATAGCCGTGTGACAATGCAGTCACCTGGGCCTTCTGGCCCCGACTCTAAGTAACTAGCCATTAGACTAGACAATCGCTTTTGTTTTTATCGAACTTAAGGTCGGTCAAGCATGTAACGACCCAAATTCACTAATAAGGCTTAAGGGCCTTGATTAGTGTGCCAGGAGGGCATTACTGGAATAATTGTGATTTAATGAGTAATTATATGTTTAATGATGCTTGTATGATAATTGATTATATTACGTGGTAATATGATATGTGTTATATGCGAGAACCACATTATGATGTGGATAAATCTGCAGCCGGCGACTCGAGGCGATCCTAGGGCTAGATAGCGGGAAAAGTCACAACGGGGTATTATAATTGACTTTGGGCAAGTCAGGGGTATTTTAGGTATCAGGTAGTGATTTAGATTATCGGGTGATGAAAATAAATAATTAGAGATATATTTGAGGTTAGGATGTCTAGGCGGGAATATTGGGGGATTTTACCGTTTTGGCCTCGGGGACGTTTCCGGCACCCCGAGCTTTGGGATTAGTGTAATAACTTGAGGGTATACTAGGAAGACTTAGGAAATTACTAGACAGAAAATTATAAACCGACCTTAACTTAGCTTTATCTCTCTCTCTTTCACGCTTAAGGAGAAAAAAACCAAAGGAAGAAAAACACAGAAAATCAAAGGGGAAACAAGCTGGATTCTGTGATTTGAGGTGAGGAACTGAAGGTCTAGCTTAGGGACTTATCAAGCACCAGAACAGGGACTAAGGTAAGCAATCAACTCTGTTTTCTGTGGCTGAAATATGAGTTTAAATTGGGTTTTAGTTAAGTGCTGAAACAAGTTAAGTTGTGATGTTCTAAGGTAGAATTAAGAAGGGAACTTGGGGACCTAGCTTGGCCACAGCTTGGTGAATCGATTCTACAGCTGAGGTAAGGTTTAAATTATAGTTTGGTGGTTGAGTTTGGGGGTTATCATGGCTGGTTTTAAGTTCTTTGGGTTGGAAATCTCAGAAGTTGGAATTGGGGGTTTTGGTGAGTCTTAGGCTGGATTTTTGGTTGGATGGCGTTGCTTTGATCATTCTAATGTTGTTATTATTAATTGGTTTTGAGTTGGGGGCTTTGGGATGGTTTAAGGTGAGGTTTAGAGATTAAAATGGTGGTTTTTTTCTGGGTTCGAAGGGTCGGGTCGCGGCATGGTTCTTGGTGAGCCGCGGCCCTTCGAAGAAGTTGCATGCTGAAGAAGAAGGGCGGGCCGCGGCATGGCCCAAGCAATGTCGCGGCCCTTACCTGTTTTTGAGCCTTTGGGGGTTCTGTTTGGGGGCCATGCCGCAGCATGGGTGGCCTATGCTGCGGCGCTTAAGGGATTTTGGGATTTTGAGATTTTAGGCTTGGGAATTTAACCTAGGGTGCTCGGGGTTGAGTCTTTTACCATATTTGGTGAAGTTCAATGTTCCGAGTACTAGAACTTGGCTTGGAAGCTCATTTAAGGTTGTTAATGGTGTCTTTCTTCATGGTTGTGACTAGGTGTTAAGCTAGGGCTCGAGGATCGGATCGCGCTCAAGGAGTATCGCCCGTAACTAACTCATTTGAAAGCTAAAGGTAAGAAAACTGCACCCGGTTGATTATATGTGACGGGACTAAGGGCTCTCTATTGTAAAAGCTTTAAAGGATGGTATTATGCCATGCAAGCTATTTAGTGAACCAACGGCCTAAGGGTGCCAAGGGTCTCACTAGCGCATAGGGCGCGGCTCGGCCACTGGTAGCCGAGGACAGCTTATTATGCACTGAGCTTGGTTTAAGCGGGCCAGAGTCAGTGGGTTAAACAGAGGGTGCGGCCTAAGTCGTCCGCCCTGATTATTATGTGATATGAGCAGTATATGTGATAGAATGTATCTTGTATTGGATTGTATATGCTGATTATCTGTTGTGGACTATCTAATGAGTATACGTGTTTATTGAGCTATTTGTCTGTTATTACTGTTTGAGTTATCTGTGATGTTTTCTTGCTGGGCCTTGGCTCACGGGTGCTACGTGGTGCAGGTAAAGGCAAGGGCAAGTTAGATCAGCCCTGACTGGAGAGCTCAGCGAGCGGAATGTACATAGCCAGGTGCTCGGCCGCCACGGTTGAGGTCTAGGCAAGGACATGGAACCTAAAGACTGTCTGTTTTGCCTTAGTATGGCTAGTGGATATTCACATACTTTTGGGAGTCTGTAAACTTATTTTAACTTTTTGTTTATGGGATCCCTTGTTTACTACAGTTTAAATATATGAAATGAGTCTTTTGAGACCAAAACCTTTTTAACCATAGGTCTTGCATGTTTAGAGACATGTTTTCAAATTAATGACTTGATTAGCGAGTCCTGCACCTTTACAAGTACACAGGGTAACGGTATTGGCTATCTAGGGCGTTACAAAGCATTTCATGCTTATGACGATAATGCTTATGTTGATTAGATCTAATCTTTTCGGCTTGCGTTAAACACGCTAGTACCATTCTTGACTCATAAGTCATACTATACGAATAATGCTCAGTACTACTGCCGAACTTGATTAATGAGTCACAGCTTCATAATCAATAATGACACCATTGCTGATTCTGACTAATAAGTCAGTACCATTCACTGATAAGCAAGATTGCTAAGCATTTAATATGCAATCAAATTCCACATATAGAGCACTCAACATGCTTCGTTAATAGCCATGCATGTCACGTACTGGGTGCAGTTTTCTTACATCTGGTTCAAGCGAGAAATAATAAAAGAACGACTCTTGAGAACGATCAATTCGTTGATCCCTAAGCGGTCACCTAGTCATAACCAAATATGGAACTCCATCAATAAAATCAACAATAAAAAGTTCATGATCTAAACCTCACTCCCGGGACCTCGAATCGTACTCAAACAGTTAGTAGATTTGATCCCGAGCCTTTGGAATTTAAACCCCGATCCAAAAACCCTCAAAAGTGCCCAAAATAGGACCCTGGAAAAATAGGGTAGCGCTACAAGCAGTGCTGACTTGCCCTAGACAGCGCTGTAGCGCCCTTCCTTTGACGTTGTAGCGCTAGAGCCACGGTGATTCAGCCCTGGTTTTCCCCCTTCGACTTCTCCACTTTCCAAACTTCATGAACTGACTCCAAACCTCAATAAAACTCACAAATGAACCCAAATACCCATTCTACAAGTCCTAGGCATCAAAACCCAATCAATCCTTGCTAAAAACTTCCTTGAATTCTCACTATCCAATTCAAAAATCCCAACTAAAAATCAAAAGAAAAACAAAGTATAACCAGAGTTTCTATGGCTAGAATCTTACCTTAAGCTCATAATTAAACCCCCTTCAATGGTAGAACACAATCCTAAACTGTCAAGGCTTGGTTCCCGAGCTTGAACCCTCAATTGGAGCTTCAAAATCCAAAGAAAGAAGAAGGAGAAATGATGATTGGGAGATGAAGGAACAATGCTCTGTTTTGCTTAAGCTTTCTACAGCTTTCTAGTTGATATATAACCTTAGGTCAAAAGACAAAAATACCCCTAGGTCATTTAATTTCCTCTTAAGGCTACCAAGGGTAAAATTGTCATTTCCCGCCTATCTCGTTAATTATAATTAACATCCTCCAATTCCCGTTATTCCCAATATTCTTAAATGCTAATAAATCATATCCCATTATCCTTTAATTCCCGGTAATGCACTTATAATCAAATTACCCCGAGACTCACCCCGAGCCCCGAAATTAACCCCATTATGACCAAATCGCTAACTAGTATTCAAAGATCGTCTCATGCCGAATAGCTCGAAAAAATCCACATTATAATGTGGCCTCATCAATAATTCACCGACATGCATGAAAATATACAAATGTGCCCTAAACGGGCCAAATTACCAAAATGCCCTTATAATGAAAAATGGACTGACATGCATGCATTATCATCATATAATAATATAATTCACATAAACATGCATATGATCATTTAATAACATAATAAATCAATTATGACCTTCCCGGTCTACTAATTCGACCATTAAACCTCATTAGGGATTTTTGGGCATTACAGGCCGACTGCTGCCCCTGACGCAACTTGTTCTAAATCAGGTCCCCAGACAGCCTCGGGAGCCCGCCTTTTCCTCACAAGAGGCACCTCGTCCTCTTCTTCCTCCTCGCCTTCAGTGGCTGGCAAGGCCTTCTCTTGAGAGGAGGGAAGCTCGTGGATCACCAAAAGGGTATCCTGGGACCTCAAGGCCAACGTTTGACCTTCGCCGATCAACTTGCACGCCAGCATCGTGACGTCATTCACGACCTGGCGGTAATCCTTCTTGCTGGGTGGAAGCCCAGACAATTTCTCGTATTGACCCCCGAGGGTCACGGACTTTCTCGTCCTCGCAAATATGGCTGCACGAGAAACAAATTCAGTTAAGATGTGTACAAAAGAAATATCTTTAAAGGAATAAAATGTCACGAGCTGAAGTCACAACAGTAAGGAACTTACAAGGTCAGTTGAAGTATCGGTGTTCACAATTCCGGAATCCATTCGACATAAAGAACAAGTCTTTGTAGTCGTTGGGATGGCTGGGAAGCTCGATGATGGGGGCAGTGTAATGTCCCGAAATCCCTAATGCAGTTTAATGGTTGGATTAATAGGCCTGGAGGGCCATAACTATTTAATTATGCCATTAAATGAAAATATGCATGTTCATATGAATTATATTATAATATGATGTTAAATGCATGCATGTGAGTCCACATTTAGTTATTATGATATTTTGGTAATTTGGCCTGTTGAGGGCATAATTGTATATTGTATGGATGTCGATGACATATTATTGAGACCACATTATAATGTGGGTTTGTTCGAGCTATTCTGCATGAGACGATCATGGAATATTGATTAGCGGTCTAGTCATAATAGGTTTAAGTTTGGGGCTCGGAATGAGTCTCGGGGTGATTTTAATGATTAGAGCATTGCCAGGAATTAAAAGGTAACGAGATATGAATTATTGATGTTTAAGAATATTGAGAATAGCGAGAATTGGAGAACGTTAATTAAAATTAACGAGATAGGTGGAAAATACCAATTTTGCCCTTGGGAGCCTTTAGAAACCTTTAATTGACCTAGGGGTATTTTGGTCTTTTCACCCCTAGGATTGATATAAGCCATTTTAGGCTGTAAAAGAAGTAGAAAAATAGAGCATCTTCAAGAGCCTTCCCGTACCTTTTCTCCTTCAGTGTTCTTTGTGATTTTTGAGCCATTCTTGAGGATCTAAGCTTGGGAAGTAAGCCTTGGGAGTTTGGGAGTGTGTTCCACCCTTGAAGAGCATCATAAGCTGAGTTTGAGGTAAGTTTCTAGCCATTGAATTCCTTGGTTTGCCCAGTTTTAGTTCTGATTTGCAGTTGGGATTTCTAAGTTGAATACTTGGTTTTGTTGGGAGATTTGACTAGGGTTCTTATGGTTGTGATGTTTGGGGTATGTTAGGATGGTTTTTGGTTTCATTTGGCACCAAAAATGGGATTTGGAAGCATTGGAAATAGGTTGGAATCGAAGGAGTCGAAGAAGAAGGTTTCGCGGGAGTGCTGGTCTGGGGTAAGCACTACAGCGCCCACCCTGGGGCGCTATAGCGCTACACATGATTCTTGTGGGCGGTTTGGGGGTTCTAAGTATAGCACTGGGGCGCTAGGGAGCAGCGCTGTAGCGCTACTCTGTTCCTCCAAAGTCCCGTTTTGAGTGTTTTTAATTGTTTTTGGCTCGGGGTTTCAATCCTTAAGGCCCGAGATCGAATCTACTCACCGTGTGGGCATGTTTCGAGGTCCCGAGAGTGGGGTTTAGGTTAAGACCCTTTCATTGTTGGTTTTCATTAATGGAGGTTATAATTGGTTATGATTAGGTAACCGCTAAGGAATCAAAAGGTTGATCGTTCTCAGGAGTCGTTCTTATTATATTTCTCGCTCGAACCAGAGGTAAGAAAACTGCACCCCATATGTGACATGCATGGTTATTCATGAGGTATGTTGAATGTTTAAATGTGGACATGGATTGATTATTGAATGCTTAGCAAATCTTGCTCACTTGTGCATGGCACTGACTAATTAGTTAGAATTGGAAAAGGTGTTAGTATCAACTGTGAAGCTGTGACTTATTAGTCAAGTTCGGCAGTGGTACTGGGCACTGGTCACACAGTGCTGACTTATAAGTCAGGACGGCCTTAGCGCGTTTAACGCAAGCCAATAAAGATTAGATATAATCGACAACTGCATTAAATGACTCAGAAAAGCATTAATGCCGGACCGACCTCAAGTTCGATGAAAACTAAAAGCGCTTGTGTGACTTACCCATCAGTCACTCATATGTTTAAGTTAGTCACTTACCCAACAGTCACTCATCTGTTTAAGCTAGTGACTTACCCAGCAGTCACTCGTCTGTTTAAGCTAGTGACTTACCCAACAGTCACTCATCTGTTTAAATTAGTGACTTGCTTGTCAGTCACTCAGTATGGTTTACCAGAACCTCAAGTGTTGAATCACTCATCAGTTTAAGAGCTATAAGCTCTATGTGATTATAATAATAATCAGTTGTTATTATTTATATGCACTATTGTGTTTTCTTGCTGGGCTTTGGCTCATGGGTGCTATGTGGTGCAGGTAAAGGGAAAGAAAAGCTTACCTAGCCTTGAGTGGAGAGCTTAGGTGGTGATGTGTACATATGCGACTGCTTGACCACCACGACCAAGGAGTTCTCAAAGGAACTAGGGGGTTAACCCTATTTTTGCCGCTTAGGTCGGCAGGTTTGTAAATTTGAAACAGTAATGACCATTTTGAGTTGTAAATAACTTGTAAATGTTTTTATGAGCCCATGAACAGTTTTATGTATTTAATAAAATATATAATTTCCTTTTTATTGTTTTTCCACTTTATCATGTTAATAACACTTAGAAGCACATTTTTAACCAAAGGACTCAGGTAGCGGGTCAAATTTCCGTCTCACCGTTCACCGTAACTGTTCTGGGGTAACCAGGGCATTACAGGCAGAGTTAGGAAACCTTGTGATATAATAGAACCCGTCCCCTCGCCCTTTCTGCTTCGGGCTAGCTTTGAGGCAGAAAAAGTATAGTATATCTGTCGAGGTGGCATCCGAGCAAGTCAAGTGCATGTCGTACTCCCAGGGTGGCCCAGCCATGGTGGCCTGCACTCCACATGCATTATGCCAATTTTAGCTTATAAACTAAGTTCTTTAAGCCCTTGACTTATAAGTCAAGCCACCACGTGCCTCCAACTTATAAGTTGAAGCCTTGGGACTCTCAACTTATCAGGCGAGTCTCCCAGTGTCCAATATATTCTCAACTAATAAGTTGATCCCCACTTAACACCCTAATAACCCTCTAGTTTATAAACCAAGCTTCACAGTCATAACATACATTCACATGTTTCATATATCATACCTATCAACAATCACAATGCATTATAATACATTCACATAGCAGGCATAAGCATAATCATAATTATGCACATTACAGTGTACCTAATCATATATTCGCAAACACAATTATAATCATGTTCATCAACAAAGTCAAAGCTTTATTCATCATCTTGACTAAGCTCTAATCATGCATTCACATAACAGGTGCAGTTTTCTTACCTTCGGTCTGTATGCAAGTTACTAGCGACGCCCCTTTGAGTACGATCCCTGATTCAAGCCCTTAGCGTAAACCTAGTCACAATCGTAATAAGGAAGTTCCATCAACAATAGGTAAATAAAAGCTTCCAGACCAAATCTTAGCTTCCGGGACATCAAATTCCACTTAACAAGGAAGTAGAATCGATCCCGAGCCCAAATGGTTAAGTCCCCTAACTTAAAAAATCCCATTAAGGCCAAAATTCCCCTTAAGGGCCGCGGCCCCAAAAACCCGAGCCGCGGCCCGCCTCTAATTCCAGAGGCTCGGCCTCCCTGGAAACCAACGCGCGCCGCAGCCCGCCCCTGCCTCCGAGCCCTGATGGCTCGAATTCTCCTTCGCAGATTGCGGCTCAGCCCCACGAACCCAGAAATTTATGGGTTTTTCTTCAACCGAACCCAGCCAAAACTTATCCAATTTCATCCCACTCCTCCAATTCAATTCCCACGACCTATATATTCATTCTCACCAATCAAACCCAGCTAATTAGCATAGAAAAGCTCATCAAACTTCCCAAACCCAATCTCCCTATTATCAAGCATGCATGAACACCATAACTCTAAATATTTCAGCATAACTAACCGTACAATTTTCAGTTCAAAACTCTTACCTCAGCTGAGATGAACCACTTGAGCTTAACCTCTAATTTCCCCAAGCCCAACACCTTGATTCCTAGGCTTTAATCTTCAATTTCCCAAGAAAAATCCTCAAACTTCCATGGCACATAGAGAAAACGAGGGAGAGAGAAAAGGAGCTGCTGAATTCCTTTTTCCTTTAATTTCTCAAACCTTCTGAGTATTTCCAAGCCAGCTAAGTTTTAAACTTGAGTGGAAATGACTAAATTGCCCCTTGCCCTTAGCTTATTCCTCAAATGTTCACAAGGGCAATTTTGTCCTTTGCCTCAAATCCCGCTATCCACAATTTACATCTTATAATTCCTGCTACTTCCAATTTTCTCACACGGTTACCAATAAATTTTCCCATTACCCACTAATTCCCAGTAATGTACTAAATCACTAAAATACCCTTAAGCTTACCCTGAGCCGGGTATTAAAACACCGTTGTGACTTTTCCGCTAACTTGCTCATCGGGATCGCCTCTCGTCAAGTAACCCGAATATATCCACATAATAATGTGGTCTCAATCATACAAACACAAATTTTCATTTATTCCCCGAACGGGTCAAATTACTAAAATACCCTTCTTATAAGAAACGGGCCCACATACACATATTTAATATCTCTAACATGCAAACATAATTATAGTATAATATAATTCACATAATTACTCAATTATTGCCTCCCGGCCCCCTAATCCAGGCACTAAGCCACATTAGGAAATTTGGGATGTTACACGAAGGTCGTGAAGCGCGAGCTCATAATATTCAAACGACAGTCGGAGTATGAGCTTGGAAGAGATATTCAACTCGTGGTAATTCGAATATATTGCACACCCGCGAATCCCCATAGACTCGGGTCCTTTTATAAGTTTATTTATGACCAGACTGTCATATTTAATGTCCCAGATATTAGGAGAACATTTATTCTATGATCAAATCATATCCCATTATAAATGGGAAATATATGTATTAAATGTAATAAATATGTATATGCGTGATACGCGATTACTCAAACTTGTTTATGGAATTCCCTTATAAATACTGGAATATTAGACAGAAAAATGGACCATTATTTTGTAATACTGAAACTCTGCCAAAATAGAGAGAAAAACAACAATAATATAGACTCGTGGACTAGGTGGATTTTAACCATTGAACCACGTAAAAGATTTGTGTTCTTGTGAGTTCATTTCATTTTTCATTACGGTTTATTACTAAGCACTAATCTACCTTATTATTTCTTAATACACTGTTGGCGAAAAACCGCGTCAACAATGTGGCACTCTAAAATATCTTCAAAGCATTCTTTCTATTTTCTCATTTAATATATTTTTTTTTCATTTTATGAATTAACATAATAATATTAATATTTTTATTCTTTATATATATATCTCTTCTATATAATAAGTGTGTAGATAACGTAAATTATTGGTTTTAACGGTTTTTTATTATTTTAAAGTTAACTTTAACGGAATATTCTTATATTTAACAGAATATTCTTATATTTAACGGTAGTTTGTAAACACTTAAATTTAAATAAAATAAAATAAATAATTAAAAAAATTAAAATAGAATATTTTTGAGATATTTTACAATGATAATTATTTAAAAATAATAAATAATTAAAAAATGATATTTTTGAGATATTTTACAATCATAATTATTTAAAAATAATAAATAATTAAACAAATTAAAATATAATATTTTTGAGATATTTTACAATGATAATTATTTAAAAATATTAAAATCATACGTTTTATAACTTAAATAAAATTTAATTAAACTTAAACTCACTTATTATAATAATATCATATTAAACATATAATATAATCTACTGTGAATTAGCAACAAATTATTTTTTTAAAAAACTAGCAATAAACTTAAATTTAAAATCCACGTATAATATTTAATATTACATTAAACATATAATATATAATCTCTTGTTGCCACTCCCAAATTCAAAAAATAGAACAAACATAAACTTAAACAAAACAAATAAATTATTTAATTAAATATGATATTTATTTTAAATTTATATGACAGTAATATAAATTTAATAAAATAATTAATAAATTCTATAAATAAAATTAAGCAAATGTGCATATTGCATGTTGCTTGTATCTAGTATATATATATATATAAATGAGAGCTTCAAAGAGATTATATGACACTCTAAAAGCTCTTCAAATCACTCTTTCTACTTTCTCATTTAATCTAATTTTTTTATTCATTTTATGAATTAACATAATAATATTAATTTTTTTATTCTTTTTATTAATTAAATTAAAAAAATGTAGTTACATGTAACTAATTAGTATAAATTTAGTTAGACATTAATTTAAATTGAAAATATGTTATTATTTAAATTAATAATATTATATATAAAAATCTCATGTTATTATTTAAATTAATAATATTATATAAAAATATCTCTTCTTAAACTACATATACGATAAATTATATACACGTTTATTATATATTAGAATTTGAGTCATCATGTAGTTATTCATATCATATTTGTCATCTTAATAATAATATAATAAAATGTATCATACACTTTTTAACATGTAGATTTTCATTAAAAATTACTAAAAAAATAATATTAATTTAAATCCAAAACTAAAATATCTTAACAATTAAAAATATCAATATATATATATACATATTAATTTGATTAAAAATTTATTTAGCTTAAATATTTTAACTACTTAATCATTAAATAATACTAAAAAAAATTTAATTAAAAATGTACAATACACATTTTCTCATGTAGTTATTCATATATCTGAATGATAATAATAATCTAATGAAATGTACCTCACATGTTTTAACATGTAGTTTTTCATTAAAAATGACTAAAATAATATAAAATTAGTTTAAATTCAAAATTAAAATATCTTAACAATTAAAAATATCAATATATATACACATAATATTAATATGATTAAAAATTTACTTAGCTTTATTGCTCAAGAGAATAGTAATCAAGAGAATAGTTGTATCTCTATTCTATCCCTATATATATATATGAATATATGTATATATATATAGATTGTATATCTAAAATTGTTGGGTATCATTCCAAGTGTACGAGCATTTCCTTAATTTTTTCGTGTATTATACACAAGTACATGACTTTTAATGTATATCATGTATATTTCCACACACACATAAATATCAAACAATGTTCACAGTGTAATATCTCAAAAAGTATTTTCAAGTAAATTTTGTGCACCTGACAAATGTAGAGAGAACTCATCGATTGAGACCCGCAAATCACGTAATAGTTTTCAGTTCTCTATATATCTATTTTTCTCATTATATTATAATTATGTTTTTTATTCAAAAGTGAATAGTTGTACAAAATATTATAATTATTATTATCACTCATCAATATTAATAATTGTATTTTTATCTCATTTGATATTTATTAAGCATGTGACAATACGATGTTACTAATAGTATTGTTTGAATTTATGATTTGTTTTCACTATAGTAAATAAATGTTTTCTAGATTGTAAGTTTAGTGGACGTTCACGCAGCAACAAAAGATGCGGAAATTGATGTGAAGCACGGAAATTTCTTTTTAGAAACATGGAACAATTTATGAATTAAAATGAGTATTAATAAAAATAAATTAATTTTAAAATCGAATAAATCATTTTCAAATTATACATATTCATGTGCTTAAACAAATGACACTTCTAATTTATGATTGATGATGACAACAATAATAATAATAAATATAATAAATTTTTATTTAAATTATTTATGTTTTTTTAATTTAAATGTAATAGTTTTACAAAAATATATCTTAACAACATATATAATTTAAATTTAATTTATTTCAACGATATATATTTTAAATTTAAATTTGATCAGATATTTAATTACCACAACTATTTAATTATATTATAAATATAAGTGAACAATATTTTTTTCTCATTTTTTATTTTACTTTTCTAATTTATGGCTATTAATTAATTAAAGATTTTTTTTATCTATTTTCTCATTTTTATTTTAATAAAAATTATAATAGATAAAAATATCTATATATAATAATAGTAATAATAATAAAATCTATCTATTTATATTTTAACTTTTTGACAAAACACGGGATCTAAATGTTATTTTTCAACACTAAAATATCAAAACGGGTAATCAACCAAATTATACGTGGTTCAAATAATCTATCTTTATATTCCTATTTTTAACATTTTGACAAAACACAGGGTCCACAAGTTAATTTAAAAAAGTAAATGGTCCAAATGGGTAAACAACTAAAATACAATGTTCAAATTGGTGTGAACCCTTATAGAAAACATAAAGAATTTTTAACCTTTTGAATAAATATATGATCCAAAGGTTAATTTTTGAAAATAAAGAATCAAAACGAGTAATCGACCAAAATATAGTGTTCAAATAATCGATCTATCTATTTCTATTTTAACCTTTTGACAAAACTTGAGGTCCACGAGTTAAATTTTAAAAATAAAAGTTCCAACGGGTAATCGACTAAAATACAAGGTTCAAAATGATGTGAACCCTTACAGAAAACAAAAATTATATAAATATATAATTTAATTTTTATAAGAAGTTTGAACCTTTTAAATAAATACATAGGCCAAAGGTTCATTTTTAAAAATAAATTGTTAAAACGGGTAATCGACAAAAATACAGTGTTCAAATAATCAATCTATCGATTCCAATTTTTAATATTTTGACAAAACACTAGATCTAAAAATTAATTTTTAAAAATAAAGGCTTCAAATAGGTAATCAGCAAAAATAAGTCTTACACAAAACATAAATTTTCTTATACATAATTTAGATTGTTTATAAAAAAACCAAACAAAGCGTATAATAATAATAATAATAATAATAAAAGTACATGTACAACAAACTTTTTTAACTTTGTTTTCGGTACTTTAATTTGTCAGAATTTTTCAAAAACCTACAGGATGTTCGTTATACTATGAACATTGAACACCTTCTTGAAAAAAAAATTATGGTCAAGATGTCTTCACGTGTCCATATAAAGAACATGTTGTATGAGTATAATAAAAATGAATCACTACCCCACAATCTCCCAAAAAAATATTTTTAAAATATATATGTATTCTTCTTTTGTATTTTTTTGGGAAAAAAGTCATTAGATCTATCAAATAGAATATTAGCTTAATTTATTTTATTTTTCACTTTTGCTTGTATTAATATATTAAAATCATTTGCTAAAAAAATGTGTAATCTGACGTCGTATATAACAAATTATTTGTAGTAAATTTATGTTTAACAAAATAAAAAGCATGCAATGAATGCTAGTATGTTTTAAATTTATTAATAATAATAATAATATACTTTTTCTTTTGTTAAACATAAATATATAAAAACAAACCGTAATTGTTAGAATTGTTTACTTTTGTAAATAACAATCCAGCACCGCACAGCAAAAATTCCCTATATATACATAAATTTTAGGATTTGATTGCCACAAATTACAAGAACACCACCTCCATCATCATCAGAGCTTTAAACTTACCAAAAAAAAAATCCTAATTGCAATCATGGTCTTCTCCATCCTTACACTTCCAAGGTAATCTATTTGTGAAAAGGAAGATAGTGCAGCAGCAGGTGATTTGAAATTATTTTGATGTTTATATCTTGAAGTACAACGTATTTATTTTCGAATATGTAAATCAACATCAAAACAAAAGCAATTATAAATCAACCCTTAAACCAAATTATGTAAGATTATCAACAATCAGAGGCCATTCCTTCTTGGGCTATACCTACATTACAAAACTGTTCAACTAATGAAGGCTTTTCTGTACTAGGACATTTATGCTAAGAGGCCGAGCTAGATTGATCACATGCAAATGCACAAATGGGGAAGGTGAGAAATAAGCTAATTGGCTTCGAGTTTCACACTCGAGCACAACGCTCAAACACTGAGGCTGCAACTCTTTTCAATGATTCAGATGCCTTGAGCAGATCTGATTCAGAATGGCCAGCAGAGACAAACATTCTGATTCCAACAGGCAATGGACATTTATCAAGTGTTGATTTCTTGGAGGTCACCACAAATACAGACTCCTCCTTCAAGACCTGTGAAGGCAATAGCTGAATAGGATCAAAGAGTGGTGAAATAAGCCTACTCAGTGTAGGATCTAGGATGAACCAATTAACCAATTACTTACGCGATCAGCAATTTCTTGAAGAAGATCCCTGTCAGCTTTTGATGAACCTGTTGACTTCTTCAATGTGAGGAAAACAATAGGTGAATCTGGATTGCTTGCTACCGTAAGTCCCGGTACGTCAGATAATCCTGAAATTTTCGAACATGTTAAAATTTTGCTAAATCTTAGACTACAAAGGTAACTCCTCTAGCTGGCTCAAAGTAACTGCACTATAGCAACGTCTCAATAACAACATAGTGACAACAGAAATCCCGCATGTATATGTTATAAAACTCTAAAGTGCTATCATCAGATTGTTGAGTCTGACATAGCCTAGTTATTCTATGGTGGATAGTGAAGATAAATAAATCAAACACATTCTCTCTTAGAACACAATTTGCTAAATTGGAGGTAGTGAAGACCCAAACTAACCTTTCCATACTATTGCAATGTTTTCCTTTAGCTTTGTAATGAGATCAGGCTTTTCCTCCAGCACATCAATGGCAGTAATGGCAGCAGTGGCAAGATATGGGGGCAATGAAGCAGAAAATACGTATCCAGAACTACTCAATCGCTGTCAAGGGTTAGCATAGACTAGAACGTGAGCACCTTGAAATTAATGTGTTGTTTACAGTTTATGATCAAGAATATGTATACGCATTAAAGAACATTGTAAGTTTTAATTTCTAAAAACAAACACAACTGATCAATTCAACACTCAATTGAAGGCCTTCTTGATAAATTCTTGGCACCATACCTGGTGATCAATGACCCTAGAACTTCCTGTGCAAAATCCTCCTTCTGTAGCTAATGCATGTCCCATTGCAGCAGTAATAATATCTATTTTCTCAACCTGCAACACCAGTCCAACATATGTATTACAAATAGATTTTGAATCAATTGAAATTCCATTTCTATGTTCTTTCTATTTAAGAAAAATCTCCATATAAGAGGAAATGAAATGAAAAATACCGGAACTCCAAAGTGTTCAGTCAGACCTCTTCCACTTTTCCCAAGTACACCAAACGAGTTGCTCTCATCCAATAAAACACGAAATCGGTACTTCTCCTTCAGTCTAATAATCTCATCTAAAGGGGCTATTTGCCCAGAATTCTGGAAATTTAGAATTAAATTGTCAATACCTCTGATTGACTATACATATACTTGTACATATATATATATAGACATACATACGTATAGCATGCAAAAATGCTGCCACCTGCATGTCATCAATAACCTAGGAAACCCTAAAATGGATACCGAAAAATCCATGTCAATGTAATTTTTCTTTTTCTTTTTTAACTTTATAGCATACTAACAGCATACTTGAAAGTAAAACTCAATACGCATAACAGATAGTAGATACCTGGTAGACAGATTCAACCACAATGTAGCGCCGCAATTTTTTAGCACGCTTATTTCCAGCAGTGACCTTCTCCAAGGTGTTTCTTAAAGACTCCATATCATTATGCTTGAAGGGAACAATAGTGCTTCTCGACAAATATAAACCATTTTGTATTCCCCAATGTACACCCTCATCCCTAGAAAAGAAAATGAAAAATGGTGTCATACAGGAAGGAGTTCATAACAGTAACTCAAAGCTAAACAAGTTCAATAACATTCATTGAAAAGAGGAGGCATACTCACACAACAATTATATCCCCTTTTTTAGCAAAAGCTGGTATAGCACTAAACATAGTGGAAAGTCCATAGGAATAAAGAATGGAGTCTGTGGTACCCAAAAACTTAGCGATTCTTCCTTCACAATCGAGATGGACATCTAATTCGAAAGGATAAACTTGTAAGACTTTGAAAAATTAAAATTATAAAATAGAAATCTAGTGCAATTATTTACAGTTAGTTCATTTGTACCAATTGTTCCATAGAACCCACGAGGACCGCAGGAACCAACTCCATATTTTTCCAATGCAGAGGTACATGATTCCTGATAAAACACTGTTAGAAATGCTCTTTCTAAGAAAGCTGCAAGGGCATAATTTACAAACATAGAAAGCAAAGATTACATAGAAAGTTTAGAAAAAGCTTCACTTTGGTCCTTACAATTAACTTCTCATGTCCTATTAATCCAAGATAATTTGCCGAAGCAAAGTTCACAACTTCTTTGCCATTAACAATTGTATGTGGTCCTGCAGCACTGAATAAAATGCAAATTGTAAGGAAAAGTCCTTGAAAAAAGTTTAAATTGTTTGAAAATTACTCACAGCCACAACATTTTTTATACATAACAAAAATAATAATAACAACCACATTGAAAACAGAGTATGGAACACAAGATAGTAGATGCAATTCCTACGTATTCAAGGAGAGAACATGAAAGTTAATGAACAATACCAATAATAAGGAAAAAAAAACAACCATGAGAAGAAATCTTAATAGAAAAAGGGTCAGCCCAATGAAGAGATAAACTAACTTCACCTTTCCAACACTGGGGGTTCCAACTTCATTTCTTCTGTGATAGGAGGAATAAGAGGTTCTGGAACCCATTCCTCACATAACTCATCTGTTTCCTACATAGAGATTCACTAACAAGAATAAATCTCATATCAAACCCTTGAATAAAACTATTCAAAGTAAACATCAGACAAGATACATGGATAATGGCTTGATTCAATATATATATATATATATCTATACACATAAATGCATATAATAGGAATCTGTCTTTTAGAACAACTACCTTATCTGTCAAAGGTCGTTTAGGAAGTTTATAACTTTTCTGGGATAACAAGAAAAGGATCACCACGAACAGAAGACCTTCCAAAAAATAATGACCTAAAAACAAACAAACAATAAATATAATAAGATCAAATACCGGGAGGAAAAAACATAGGAAAAAATTTACAGAATCTAAATTTGAGAAGGTGGAGTACCGCCAATATGAACTCCAAAAACAACAGCTCCGGCAGAAGGAGCATCCAGAGCCTGTGTCACCCATTCTAAAGTACTTTTCACCATTTTCAATCCAAAAGATTCCATTTTTTATATCTCAATTTGGTTTGCAGAGAAATACTGATACATAGAAGAATATAACCAAAAGATAAAAAAAAAAAAGACCCAAACGTATTCAAACACACAAAAAATGCCTCAAATTATAAGTCATCATTAATCCTTCAGAATTGGGGATTTTCATCAAATAAGATCATGAATACCTCAACCAACAATCTAACACGCCAGTGCAATCCACCAATCCACTTTAACCCGCCACCAGCAGTTGTAAGCAAACACCAGAAACAACACCATCTGCAAAAAAAATCAAAATCAAAATCAACAAAGAAAGCACACAAACAAAATCATGATAAGAGCAAGCCTGATTAAGAACAAAAAATGCAGATCAAATCATGCACAAAAATACAAATGCAAACCCCTTAACGTTTTCCATTAAATAGAAACAACAACCATGACAACAAACATCAAACAATCAATACCATCGAACCCTTGACAGGAAGAGAAAATATACAATTACCTTGTCTAAAATAGAACTCGCGACCAAAGCCGAGCAAGAGTACTTCGAAGACCGATGGAGAGAGTAGCCGAGTCAGGAGGAGATAGATCGAGTTGTTCAGAAGTGAGGAAGAGTGGAAAAGAGACGATTGAGATCTGAAATTTTATTGGGAAACTTACAACTATACCTTAATACGGGAAAAAAATTCAAAAAATACGGATAATGAAAATATTTACATATATACGGTAGAAAGTTGTATACACAGGAGATAAAAAATTGTATACACAGGAGATAAAAACGAAGAAATGAATTTTTGATTTTCAATAAAATATAATTACTAACATTAATAAAAAAAAATTGTAAATATATAATGATATGAATTTAAATATATTAATTAAATAATTTTTTATGAAATTCGTTATATTTTAAAAAAAAACCATTTAATGATAATAAATATTTTCTTATATATAAAGTAATAAAAACTTTGTAAGATAATAATTAAAAAAATCATTAAAATGGAAATAAGTTGTAACAAAAAAATAAATATAACAAAGTGAATGGAAAATCAAATTATAAATAAGTAGTTACAAAAATATGAAAAAGCAATAACATAATTGTTGATAGTAAATCCTATCAAATTTTGAAAGTATTACTAACCTAAATTTACAAAATTGATAGTAATTAATCTTGTAATTGAGCAATATATTTATAACACATGTCACAAAATTATTAGTGATTACTTCAATAACCCTTTAAAATAATTAATAACTCATGTTTACAAAATTGTTAGCAACTAATCTAATCATAATTAACATTTTAGTAATCATTTGGTAATTCATCATTACAAGCTTAACTCATTGTTACCAAATTGATAACTCATTGTTACAAACTTATAATTAATTGTTACGAAATTGGAAACTCGTTGTTATTAATTTGGAACTTATTTTTACGACCTCATAACTCATTGTTATAATATTAGTAACTCTTCCTTGTAAAAATATTTAAATTATATAAAGTTTATAGTAATACTTTTCTGTGTAGTTACAAAATTGTAACCAAAGTTTACAAAAAATATTTACTTTTCCATATTGTTACAATATTGTAACCAAAAGTTACGAAAATCCTAATAGTTATATAAAACAACTTAAACAATATGATTGAATATCCAAAAGTTTACAAATTCAATCAAATCCAATTGTAATTGAATATCCAATTTTTTATTATTGGATTAATTCAGGGTAATTGGATTGGTTTGGATCTTGAACAACCCTAAACAATATGATAGAGAAATGCTAAATAAGAACTTACATGTTACAAACATGTAACAAGCTTTTACAGACAACGACAACTATGAATTTACATGTTACAAACCTGTAACATGCTTTTACAGATGTGTAAACCAATTACATAAAAACATTTTTGTAAACAATATTTATAAATATATAACCAAGTTTTACAGATTTGTAACACAAGTTTTATATTTTTGTAGACAACATTTATAGAATAATTCCTTGCTAATTTTTTTTTAATTTTGTAACAATGGTTTACATAACTAATTTTATAACTAAAAAAATTATATTTGTGAGTAATATTTTTAAAAAGTAAGTTGTAAATTTAGTTAACCTATTTGTAACAAAGTTTGTAACTAAAAGAATATTATAATTAGTATATACAAAAATGTTAAATTGCATTGAACAAGGAACATATATATATATTTTTAAATTGTAACAATTAATAAAAAAATAGATTATATTGATTAAATATATAATATTTTATGTAAGTATTATACTAATAAAGTATAATATTTATTTAATATTAATAATTATATTTTAAATATTTATAAGTAAAATAAATTTATTTGTAATTATTATTATTATTATCATACCAAAAATATCTATGAACTAATGACTGAAGAGAAAAAGACATAAAAAAAACAGTAGTGTAAAAGATGGAAAAAAAAAGAGTAAGATAGGTAGGATATTATCATATATATGTATAAATATATATTATTTATTTTAAAGTTTATAAGGAACTAGTTAGCAAACAAAAATTATTTAGTTATAACTATTTTATAAATATATAGACACTATTTATATATGGATAATATATTAGTTTGAGGATTGTTTTTCGCGCAAATAAATTTTGAGAGGAGATGTGTTATACGGCAGGTAAGAACAAATTTTACCGTAAAATGTATAATTATTTTAGTTTACCGTAAAAAGCCAATTTTTTTTTAAATTACGGTGCCGGATGTAATTATTCCAATTTTATTTTATTAGGATCTGAAATATGATTTAGATAGAATGTGGGCTTGGGCTTGAAATTTTTGTTTGACAAATTACATCTTTTATGGGTTTTTTTTAACAAGTTTACAAAATTATGGCTTTTTTCAAAATAACTTATTTTATGGCTTTTTTTTAATTTTAAAATTTATGAATTTAGTTCTCATATTTTTGTGTAAAAATTATTATTTAAATTAGAAGAATATTTTAGTAATTTAAGTATTTTTTATTTGATTATGATAATTTTATAATGATAATGATTTTATAATGCTATAGCACGTGCCTTGTACGTGCACACTATACTAGTTTTCACTAAAACAAGTATCATTTTTAAAGTATAGATTCATACAAAATTTACTTATGTATACCTCAAATTTAAATTTAAGCTAAAAAAAATAAAAATAAAAATTTTAGATTTGCTCAAATTTACCCTTTTAAAATAAAATACAGCTTTTTTTTTTTGTTAATAGTCGTTACAAATTCGTAAACATGTGTTATAGATGCGTAAACTAGTTACATAAAACCATTTTTGTAAACAACATTTACAAATATATATAACCAAGTTTTACATATTTAAAAACAAGTTTTACATTTTTGTAGACAACATTTATAGAATAATTTATTGCTAAATTTTTTTATTTTTGTATCAATGGTTTACATAACTAATTTTATAACTAAAAAAAATTATATTTGTGACTAATATTTTTAAAAAGTAAGTTGTGAACATATTTGTAACAAAAATATATAAAACTAAGTTAGTAACTAAAAGATATAATTTTATTTTATAACTAGTATATACAAAAATGTTAAATTGCATTAAACAAGTAACATATTTTTTTTTATTAATTGTAACAACTAATAAAGAAATAGATTATATTAATTAAATATATAATATTTTATGTAAGCATAAATATTTATTTAATATTAATAATTATATTCATTTTAAATATTTATAAGTAAAATAAATTTATTTGTAATTATTATTATTATTATTAGCATACCTAAAGTATTTACGAACTAATTACTATCGAGAAAAATATAAAAAAAATTAATGTATGGAAAATAGAAAGAAAATAGTAAGATATTATCATATATATATAAATATTTATTTTAGATAACATACTTCACTAATACATGCAAGTTCATAACCTCCCTTATCACCGCAGCACACAATGTGTATCTTAGAACCTACTTCACCATAGATGAATATTTAGAATATTCAAACTCATCTAACAATAGAAAATAATAATAATAAAGCAAAAAATAAGAGACATACCAATTAATAAAATGCTCCAAAAGAAAAGATTCAAAGAATTATACCAATTTATTTTCTCCTAAATAGAAAAGAAAATTAGTAAAACAAAAAAAAAATTATAACACGTATAAAATAAATACATAAAACATATATATATATACACCTCACACACATATATATATACACCACACACACCCACACAAGTGTATATCTATATACTTATATATACACACATATACATATATATCTTACCTATTATATAAATGGCAGCCAATGATTCCAAACCGCAATGCATATAAGCGGAATGGCTCCCGCTCCTCCACTTTTTTATATAAATATTATGTATCAAGTAGGTGTTGTCCACATGCACATTTCTATGTACTATTATATGTACTATCCTGACAATTGATTTATAGGGTGAAGTTCTATTTTTTATTTTCATATACAATTGCAACTCATGATAACCGGTTAAATTTTTTTATATTAAAAAAATATTAATTGAATAAGGATATAAATGTATTTCCATATAAAAGTAGTATGTTGGAATTGTTAGTATACATACACTGTAATAGCCAACTACATATTATTTACAAAATTTAGCACAAAGATTTAATAAAAGTTACACAGTTGTTGCTCTAGGATTCACATTTATATTTTAATTTTTTTTTTTGCTAGAACTCATGGCCTTCAACTTTTATATTAATTTTTTTGACTTGAAAGATGACTAACAACTATTTATTTAGCTTTTATAATTTTTGAAATAAATGGTTAAATTATTTTCTTAATAATAAGATTTTGATTTTAAGTTTGTTATTTTAAAATTTAAAATTCTAGTTATTTAAAATACAATGTTTAAAATCATATAGGAATTTGGGTTATTTAAAAAAAAATAGTTTATATTGTATGTAATATATTTATGAAACACAGAGTGTTTAAATTTGACAAATCATTACAGGCGACCGAGGCACACGTTAGGGTGATTACACAAGATTTGGACTCGTTTTGATTCACCGAGACAAGAGTTCGGGTCAGAAGTCCGACGCTGGACTCGTTCGGATGCACCGAGCCACGCATTAGTGTGATTAACACCCTTTCAGCGCTCTTTCAGGTGCACCGACTTCCATGCAAATCATTACGGGTGACCGAGGCACTCGTTAGGGTGATTACACAAGATTTGGTCTCGTTTCGATTCACCGAGACACGGGTTCAGGTCAGAAGTCCGGCGCTGGACTCGTTCGGATGGACAGAGTCACGTATTAGTGTGATTAACACCCTTTCAACGCTCTTTTGGGTGCACCGACTTCCATGCAAATCATTACAGGTGACCGAGGCACTCGTTAGGGTGATTACAAAAGATATGGACTCATCTCGATTCACCGAGACACGGGTTCGGGTCAGGAGTTCCGCGCTGGACTCGCTCGAATGCACTAAGTCACGCATTAGTGTGATTAACACCGTCTCGGTGCTCTTTCGGATGCACTGACTTCCATGTAAATCATTACAGGCGACCAAGGCACTCGTTAGGGTGATTATAAAAGATTTTGACTCATTTCGATTCACCGAGACACGGGTGCGGGTCAGAAGTCCGACGCTGGACTCATTCGGATGCACTGAGTCACGCATTAGTGTGATTAACACCCTTTTGGCGCTCTTTCGGGTCACCGACTTCCATGCAAATTATTACAGGAGACCGAGGCACTCGTTAGGGTGATTACACAAGATCTGGATTCGTTTCGATTCACCGATATATGCGTTCGGGTCAGGAGTACCGAGCTAGACTAGTTCGGATGCACCGAGTCACGCATTAATGTGATTAACACCGTCTCAACGCTCTTTTGGGTAAACCGACTTCCATGCAAATCATTACGGGTGACCGAGGCACTCGTTAGGGTGATTACACAATATCTAGATTCGTTTTGATTCAGCGAGACACGGGTTCGGGTCAGAAGTCCGGCGCTGGACTCGTTCGGATGCACCGAGTCACGCATTAGTGTGATTATCACCCTTTTGACGCTCTTTCGGGTGCACCGACTTCCATGCAAATCATTACGGATGACCGAGGCACTTGTTAGGGTGATTACACAAGATTTGGACTCGTTTCGATTCACCGAGACACAGGTTTAGCACAGAAGTCCAACGCTGGACTCGCTCGGGTGCTAATCTCTCATAAATTAAGAACTAATTTGGTAACTATTTAGTAATTATGCTACTAGGTGTGATATATGGAATATTTTGATTGTGTTTAGTGTCACTTACGGTACTAGCATCCTTAATACCCCATTTAATCGCCCAACAACCCTACTAAGGAAGGGAACCACATAATTTGTACTACAATTTGCAACCTTTGAGCCAATCTACCATAACTTGAGAACTAATTTAGTAACCATTCACTAATAAGGTTACTAGGTGTGACATTTAAACAATTTGACTATGTCTGATATTACTAAAAGTACTAATATCCCATTTAATTACTCGAGAGCACTAATAACATGGAAACCACATCATTTGTACTCACAATTTACAACTTCCAAGCAAATGTCTCACAATTTGATAGTTAATTTGGTAACCATTCACTAATTAGGTTACTAGGTGTGATATTTGAAAGATTTTGACTGTGTCTGGTGTTACTTATATCTCCAATATCTCATTTACTCACTCAACATCCCTTCTAATGAAGAGAACTACATCATTTATACTCACAATTTGCAACCTCTGAGCTAATAAATCAAAGCTTGAGAACTAACTTGGTAACCATCCACTAATTAGGTTACTAGTTATGATATTTAGAGCAACTGACTATGCATAGTTCCCTTAATTGTACTAACATCTCCTAATATACCACTTTGTTACTCAGGAGCCCTAATAATGAGGAAACCACATCATTTGTATCCACAAATTGCAGCCTCCAAGCTAATCTCTCATAATTTGAGAACGAATTTTGTAACCATTTTCTAATTAGGTTACTAGGTGTGATATTTGAAACATTTGACTATGTCTAACGCCACTAATAGTGCTAACATTTGAAACATTTAATTTTGGTTGATGAAAAAAACGTCATCAACAAATACTATTTAAAACTGAATTTATTTAATATTTAAGAATAATAAAATAACACTTTCATGTACTAAACTAAGACCTCAAGAACAAGTGCTTTCAAAACAAACCTCATGAACAAATGAAAATATTATTTCAAGTACTTGTTTAACATATAATATATCAATCTCGGCTTTATGACAAAAAGTGGCCAAAGAAGTGTGATTTTTGTCGATTACACCCAATCTTGCCCTTGAGTTATAGGTTTTGACCACCTTTGCTGATTATGTACCATTTTGGATGTATCCAACAGTCTAATCACCGACCCATGCGTTCCAAGATCAACAACGGTCCTAATAAAGAGTGTTCTTTATGAAATAAAGTAGCCAAAGTAGTGCGATCGACTCACCCTTAGGTTGTAAGATTTGATCACATTTGCTGATTACATGTCATTTCAGACGTATCTAACAGTGTGATCGCTGGCCCATGCATTTCAAGATTAATAACGGTGCTAATAAAGAGTGTTCATTTTTTAAATAAAGTAGTCAAAGTAGTAAGATCTTTGTCAATCACACTCGATTTTTCCTTTTAGTGGTAGGCTTCGACCACCTTTGCTAATTATGTGCCATTTTGGACGTATCCAACAGTCCAATCACCGAAGCATGCATTCCAAAATCAACAGTTCTACTAAATAGTGTTATTTATGAAATAAAGTAGCCAAAGTAGTGCAATCTTTGTCGATCACACTTGATCTCACCCTTAGATTGTAGGATTTGATCACCTTTGCTAATTATGTATCATTTCGCGCGTATCTAACGGTATGATTATCGACCCATGCGTTCCAATATCAACAACGGTGCTAATAAAGAGTTTTTTTTATAAATAAAGTAGTCAAAGTAGTGAAATCTTTGGTGATCACACTCGATATTGCCCTTAGGTGGTAGGCTTTGGCCACCTTTGCTAATTATGTGCCATTTTGGACGCATCCAATGGTCTGATTGCTGACCCATGAATTACAAGATCAATAAGATAACAACGACCCTACTCAAGAGTGTTCTTTATGAAAGAAAATGGTCAAAGAAACATGTCCTTTGTCGATCACACCCGATATTGTCCTTAGGTGGTAGGCTTTAACCACTATTATCACTTGTTAACCAGGGCGTTACACCGCTCATAATTTAAAAACTAATTTGGTAACTATTTACTAATTAGGCTACTTACGGTGAGATTTGACACATTTGAATATGCCCAGTGTCACTAATTGTACTAACAATCTGCGAGGTAATCTCTCACAATTTGATAACTAATATGGTAATCATCTACTAATTAGGTTACTAGATGTGATATTTAGAATTTTTTTTTACCATGTCTAGTACTAAACATCCCTTAAGATCACACTTAACATCATTTTTACTCACAATTTGCAACTCCAAGATAATTTCTCACAATTTACGAACTAATTTGGTAATCATTCACTAATTAGATTACTAGGTGTGAGATTTGGAATATTTTGACTATGTTTAGTGTCACTAATTATGCTAACATCCCTTAATATCCCAGTTAGTCACTCGAGAACCCTACTAATGAGGAAAACCGCGCCATTTGAACTCACAAGTCGCAAATTTGAAGCTAATCTCTCATAAATTGAGAACTAATTTGGTAACCATTTAGTAATTATGCTACTAGGTGTGATATATGGAAAATTTTGATCGTGTTTAGTGTTACTTATGGTACTAACATCCTTAATACCCCATTTACTCGCCCAACAACCCTATTAATGAAGGGAAGCACATAATTTGTACTACAATTTGCAATCTTTGAGCTAATTTACCATAATTTGAGAACTAATTTAGTAACCATTCACTAATAAGGTTACTAGGTGTGACATTTGAAATAATTTGACTATGTTTGGTACACTAAAAGTACTAATATCCCATTTAATTACTCGAGAGCACTAATAACATGGAAACCACATCATTTGTACTTACAATTTGCAAATTTCAAGCAAATGTCTCACAATTTGATAGTTAATTTGGTAACCATTCACTAATTAGGTTACTAGGTGTGATATTTGAAAGATTTTGAATGTGTCTAGTGTTACTTATATCTCCAATATCTCATTTACTCACTCAACATCCCTTCTAATGAAGAGAACTACATCATTTATACTCACAACTTGCAACCTCTAAGCTAATAAATCATAACTTGAGAACTAACTTGGTAACCATCCACTAATTAGGTTACTAGTTATGATATTTAGAGCAATTGACTATGCATAGTTCCACTAATTGTACTAACATCCCCTAATATCCCACTTTGTTACTCAGTAGCCCTAATAATGAGGAAACTTCATCATTTGTATCCACAAATTGCAACCTCCAAGCTAATCTCTCATAATTTGAGAACGAATTTGGTAACCATTATCTAATTAGGTTACTAGGTGTGATATTTGAAACATTGGACTATGCCTAACACCACTAATAGTACCGCGACGCTAATGCAACTTTAGGGTGCATTTGTTTAGGGATTTGGGAACTCACTTGGGGGCTTGGGGAGCGACGATTCCATTACCTAATTGAATGGAATGGGAAGTCCCAAGAGTTACAGTTTAGTTTTAAAACTCGTGATTGAGACTTAGTCCCTAATAAGTGTACCATTTATGTTGTGACTAGGAGTTCCGTGAGGTTCAGGAAAGAGGATCACTGATAACTCTACAAAATAGAGTTATTTTACCATATTTTATATGCTAATTGTTGCTTAGTTCTTGAGTTTTTAATTAACTTATTAAGTTTTTAAGTAATTTTACATTTATTAGTCTTATTGTAATTTTCTAGATTTTTATATGTTTTTATAGATATTTTATTGTGTTATGTTATAGTTTAATTATTTAAAATTAATATTGTTAAGTAATGAGTTAAAAGATGCAATTTTGAGCTTAAATGTTATGTGAATTAAATTTTAATTAATGTTTTCATGGGAGTTATATGGTATATTTTATTAATGAAAATATTTAATTTTAATTTAGTTTATAATTTATTTTGTAGGATAATTATTTCATTTGTGGCATTTTTGCGGAAGAAACAAAGAAATTGTAGCATTTTTGTAACAATTTCGGCCCAGCCACGTGAAGCCCAGGCCCGTGCCTCTTGCCCAGGCCCAGCCCGCCTGCCCTCAGCCGTGCCCTCTTCCCCCTGCAGCTTCTCACACCTGGCTTCCCTTGCATCAACCGTTTCTCTCCTTCAGCATATATGCTTCCTTGTCGCCAGCTGTCACCCAAGTCAGCTTCCCAGCCTCTTCACGCAGCAAGCCAAGCTCTCTTCACTCCCTGCCGAGACTTCAAACCACTTGAGCCATCCGTACGGCCCAGCTGCCTTTCTCCACTTCACTCCATCATCAACTTCATTCCTTCGCCAGCCCAAGCAGCCAGCGCCCAGGCCCACTCCAGCCCCAGCCCGTCCGTACGGCCCAGCAGGCCCCTAGGCGCCCCAGCCGCCTGTCACTGCTCCCCAAACACTCCTTGAGCCCATAAATTTACTCATTGTCCCCTTGTCTAAAATGCCACATTTTTACCCATTTTCTACACAATTTTTACCCTAAAATCATCATCACTCCTACAATTTACCCCTACTTACCATATTATTATTAATTTAATCAATTTACTTAATTTAAATTGATTATTTTAATAATCTCATTTTGGCTATAAATAAGGGTTTTGAAGACCATTTTTGGGGGTGCTTAATGTTTTGGTTACCATCTTTTTCTCTCATTTTCTATCTACTATTCTATCTTCCATTTGGGTTTTTCAAGAGCATTTTGCAAGTATGTATGTCTTTTATTTTGTAATTTCTATTCTAGTTATGTGCTTCTAATCTTTTTCATAAGATTATTAAGATCATGATGAAACAACTTGTAACTAGGTAATATTTATGTTGTATGTTGATTTCCCTTGTAATACAACAAAGTCTATGGATTTTTCTTCTTCATATATTTCTTTCATCTTAAATATCTTGTATTTTAGATTGTTAGAACATTTTTACACTTTGTTCTTCATTAGTGCATAAACATAATATTCTTTGTGTAAGATGTGTCATTAAATTGTACACATCCATGCTTAGAACAAAAATATTATGTTTTGCCTTATAAATAATGTTCATTGATTTATTTGTTATTTCATTAGATTGATTTACACTAAATGCTTTGAAATTATAATTTTGAAAAGTGAAGAAAAATCCTATCTTTTTATAAGAAAATTGTGCTTAAAATTATAAATCTTTTTTTGGAAAATGATAGTTTAAATTATTTTAACTATCACTAAAACTTGGGAATCAATATACTAATAAATATTATTAAACTTACATTTTGTGGATTCTAGTATCTTAATAATCTTTTCTTTTAACACTTATTTTCAACTCATCATTGGTTTATTTTCATTATCTTAAAGAGCTTTATTTTTCAATCTTTTATTTTATGTTCATGATATTGAAACTTATCAATCTTTGGAACTAGGTTAGAATTTATTACTTTTGATTTAAAATAGTTTCATTTTCGATTTTAGACAACTCCTTTGGGTTCGACATCCTTGCTTACGATCACTATTCTATATGGACGATTCGTGCGCTTGCGATATATAAATTTTTAAACATACCCGTTTTGGGTCCATCAATCACACTCGAGGTCGCTTTATCATCATCCAGGACTTGAGGTAAGAAAACTGGCATGTGCACATAAAGCTAATTAGTTGCTATGCATATTAGCATTGAATTATCTGTGGAGGATCGATATGAAATATATTCGACCATCGTGAATGAACGTGGGGTCGGTCGGTAAGCACGTGTAACGCACGGCATCGACAAGCGTGTATAACGCAAGCCGTGAAAGCGAGTTCATTTAGAGAGTGTTATCCCCACTCACTTGGCGATGCTGTTTTTCTTGGGTCGTGTGAATGATTCATATGATTGAAATAAATATACTTGTAATTGTGAAACGTGTTTATGATGTATACAATTGGAATGATTGCACTTATCGTCTGTGAAGCATATGTTTGTTGCTTATGAATAATTGGATTATTATTATTATTATGTCTTCTGGGGGTTTAGATGCTGGGCCTCAGCACACAGGTGCTCTATGGTGCAGGTAAGGGCAAGCTAAGGGTAACCAGCCATGAGTTGGAGAGCTTTGGAGTGGCACGTACATATTCGGTCTGCTTGACCATCATGGTCAAGGTATTTTGAGGAACGTAGAACATTAGTTCGATTTTGCCGCTTAAGTCAGCTATTTTTATAATGTTTTATGTAACTATCTTTTGTTTACAAACTTTTGGGATCCCGTGTATATCTTCAAACCTTTTAATGAAAAATTTAAGTTTATTGACCAAAGTTTTTAGTACCTAAATCATCGTTTAATTTTAATTATACTTTTGAGTCTAAATGACTCGCTTATCGAGTTACGCACTATTTTAAATATGGCGTAATAGTCCTAGATTAGTAGGACGTTACATGCGATTTATTAAATAAAATATTAGTATTATACAATCAACTTTACAATATTTGTTAATGCATTTTATAAGTTTCTTTATTTTTTTAATATTTATAGTTCGTATAACTGCTTTATATTTGGAAAATTTTATATTTATTTTTATTAAGAAATATAAATTTAACATGAAATTACTAACGTAAGGATTAAACAAACATTTAAAATTTAAGTAGAAAATAATTTTCACTAAGGATAGTAGAATAATACAACTCTCAATAATTTTCTCTCTTTTTCACTTCACGCTATTTCGTTTAACAAATAAAATAAATACATGCTAAAGACCTAATGGTTGTCTTAAAGAATACCACACTAGATTCTCCCATCAAAAGCTAAAAGTTTTTGCAGTTTGTTTGATCAATGAATGAAAATGCAACCTCATCGAAATACATAACTAAAAAAATAAACTAATTAATCTTTTTTTTTTTGCCTCTTACTGAGATTAAAAGTTTGTATTCATCATTCTAGGTCTCTCTGTCATTGATTACCCAGTTCTAAGAACACCCTTTTTGGTGAAGTCAGGAAATAAAAAATGTCACCAAGACAAATCGCAATCTTCACGATAAAAAGTGACTATTTTCTACTTGAGGAACAAACAGAGTGTAAAAAGAAGGTAAGTGAGTTTATCTCAATCAACTTAAGAAAAAAAAAATCTAGACCCATAAAATATTACACAAAAAAAAAAAAATGCAAGTGAAGAAAATAAATATCCAAAATGTTAATTACTCCTACACTAAGAAAAAAAGGGTTCTTTTGTCCTAGAGTGTGAATCAGTTTATAAGGGGATAAATAATCTGATATATTTTTCTTTTTAATAATTAATTTAACAATGGTAACCGGTAATGAGTAAAAAGTATGCATTCATTAATAATAGACTACCCCTATGACGTAGCCAGTTAAGGGTCATATCATTGTCAGTTCACTTTTTCTCTTCCAAGAAAATTCTTCAGCCACACGATCAACAAATTAAATTCCACTTTAATTCAAAGGTCACGATGTAACCTTGCTCATTTTGTCACAGCCCTTCGATACGTGCAAATGAACCCAACGACTAGGATCACCAAACGACACATGTCCCGCATCCGTACTGGGCGGGACATAATCAGTGTCCATAAATGGCTATCAAACGATATTTTATATTTAACAAAATTTAGTATGGTTTAACAGAATTTGATATGCTTTAACATAATCTGCAATTCAGTCAAGCAATGCAATAGTTGAGAAAGATACAATGACTATTTAACAGTAATTGTTGTGCCAGATAGTTTTTGTTATGCCAAACAGTTTTTTTTTTTCAAAATAATCTATTAATTTTAACAGAACCTGTAACACCCCAAGTTGCTAATAAGGTTTAGGACCTTGATTAGTGTACCTGGAGGGAAATAAGTGAATTAACATGTTAATAGATGAATTTAAATGAATATGTGATTAGAATGCATGTTTAGGTGGAATAAATATGCGTGTGGGCCCCGTTTGTTTGTTAGGGGTAAATTGGTAATTTTAGCCCGTTGAGGGCATAAATGCAATAATTATGTTATATGATTAATACCACGTGTGAGTGGTGATATTATTGTGAGGCACGTGCCGAGACGGTCCTAGGGAGCTAATTAATTTAAAAGTCACAACGGGATTAAATACCCGGCTCGGGAGGAGCCTAGGGGTATTTTGGGAATTTTATAATTTGAGTTTGTGAGTTAATGGTTAATGGTAATTGAGTAACTTGAGTGACCATTGGTAACTATTGAGAGTAAAAAATTTTAGATGAGAAAATGGTAGATTTGTAGGAAAGGTGAAATGGCAAAAATGCCCTTGAGGTTTAGCTAGGAAAGGATTTTGATGGAGGGGTAAAATAGTCTTTTGGCAGAGGTTTAGATAGCTTCAGCTCGGGGAAATGAGGATTCACGTTCTAACACTTGGTCACATTTTGCTCTTGCTGAAATTGGAGGAGAAACTAGAAGGAAAAAGGAAAACCAAGGGCAAGAAGGAGAAAAGAGGGGAGCTGAAATTGAGAACTTAGGAGGAGAATCAAGAGGCTCGAGGCAACTAAAATCAAGTATAGGCTAAGGCTTGTTCAGAGGTAAGAGTTTATCCCCTGTTTTACTAAGTTTCAAGTTTGATTTTAGAAAGTAAGCATGAAAATTGAAAGATTGTAGTGGCTGGTTTTGTATGGGAATTCAGCTTGGTAATCAAGAGGATTTTATTTGAAGTTGGGTTTGGAGAGGGCTCAAAGTCGAATTCTTGATTGAGGTAAGAGTTTTAAACATCTTTGAGTTTTCGTATCTGATGTGGTTTAAGAATTTGGAAGCATGGTTTAAGTTTTTCAAGCTTTGGTTTAAGTTTTTGGCCTGCTGGTTTAAGTTTTTGAAGTTTGAAACCAAAGTGTGGATTTTGGGTGTGATTGTGTGTTTGACCTTGTTGCTGGTGTTTACAGGTTGTTAGATGGTTCATTTGGGGTTTTAAATTGATTTTGGGGTTTAGGTATGTGTTTGGGTTGAATTGGAAGTGTTTTGGCTCGGGGAAAATGAAGGGGAAAACCTAAAATTCTGGGTTCGCAAAGGGGCGCCGTGGCGCAAGGCTGCATCAGGAGCTGGGGGATTTTCTGGGCGCCGCAGTCCTCCTTGGTTGGCACCGTGGCGCTAGGCTATTTCTGGGCAGGGAGATTTTGTAATTTTGGGCATTTGCCCCGGGGGCTCGGGGGATGTTTCCGTTACATTGTTTTGGGAAATTGGAAGTCCCGAGAGTACGGGATTGGTTCCGGGAAGTGGTTTTGGATTGATTAGTATTAAAGAGTGCTTTATATGTGTTGTGACTAGGTTTTCGGAGAGGCTCGGGTTAGAGGACCGTGCTCGTGACTTTGGTGCACTGTGAAGCTCGGGATACAGGTAAGAAAACTGTAGTACCCGTAGAGCAGGGCATGGGCCCATAGTGTTGTTGCAGGGCACGACCCTAGATAGATTTACATGTTAGGGTGTAGCCCTTGATTGAATTATTATATGCTTGAATGTTGTTTGAGTTATGCTATATGTGATTATAGTAGAATGAACGGCAAGGAGCCGAGAACGGCGAAGGGCCGAGAACGGCAGTGGGGCCAGAAGTAACACTTAGCACATGGAGTGCTTATTGTTAGGGTGAGACCCCAATGGATACATGGGATATCCTTACGGTGAGAACTGAGATCCCAGGCCTTGGTAACGCTTCTAGGACGACATGGCCATATTTGTTTAATCTGATGGACTATCTGTTTTATTTTATCTGTGGATTATCTGATATGTTGATTATATAATATGCATATGTTATGTGCTGTATGAGTTTTCTTGCTGGGCTTCGGCTCACGGGTGCTCTGTGTTGCAGGTGAGGGCAAAGAAATAGTCAACCAGCCATGAGTACGGAGAGCATGAAGTGGCGCGTACATGTTTGGCCTGCCCGACTGCTTTGGTTGGGGGCATTTTGAGAAATGGCTGTATTAAACCGTGATTTTGATAGTTAATTATCTGTAAACCCATTTTTGAGTTGTAAATATTTTATAAACTGAATTTTGGGATCCCAAATGTTAGACACTTGGAATTTTCAATGAAGCAGGGTACTTTCAAAGATTGCAGCCTTGACTTTTTGTTTAATCACACTTTTGTTCTAAAAACCTTGTTTAGCGAGTTAATTGCACATTTTAAACTCACTTAGTAACGGCTCTAAGGTAGTAGGGCGTTACAGAACCTGTCAAATACTAACATCACTCTTGAAGAGATGCAATAGTAACTAATTAGTAGAGCACTATCTATTTTGGTTCACAACTTCTCCTTGTTGAAGAGATGCAATGGTAACTAATCCGTGAAGCTTTGTCTATTTTGGTTTACAACTTGGCAACTATTCAGTGAAGCATTGTCTATTTTCTTGTCCTATTAAAATGCCAAATACCATTTGAAAAAAAACACAAAATTGTTCCAAATTGCATGCAAAGGTACATTACTTGCACGAGTAAAAAATATCGTTAAAGAAAGATCAAACTTACAAAAAAAATTCAGGCAGTTATTAAACGTTGGCTTATGAAAACTCAGGGAAGTAATTCAAAAGCGGCTTGTGAATACCAGCAACAACTATGAAAGGATTGCAAACATTCAAAAGGTTTGTGATTCCACTATAGTTCTACCAAAAAAAAAAAAGATTCATGGTCGTCAATTCAAAAAGCTTAAACCTCTTCTTGTGAACTATTTTTCTCAGGTGTGTTCAAGTAATAGTGTAATACAGTGTGATTTCATCTCTAAAGATTTAAATGAACAATCGAAAAGTTAGATTTATTGCTTTCACAATGGTTATAGCATAAAAATAATATTAGTTCAGTACATAAGCATAATTTTTTTTTGGTAGCAAGTACATAAGCATAATTAAATTTAATATTTTTGGGAAAATGATCACTTGAAATTTGAATACACTTTCATAAAATAAAATAAAAGAATGCAAAAAGAAAAAAAATTCAGAATAAAATAATAATAATAATAAAAATAAAATGATGCTTTAAATTTTGTAGAACCCTGCTTCTCACAACAACAAAGTTCTTTCCCCATGAAAGTTGGAGTAAACAAAAATGTGATCAAAACAAAATGGGTAATGAAATCGATTATTTAAATAATGTAACTTGACTAACAGTAGTTTGAAGTGCTGCTATATACATACTATACTGTATTGTACTGTTCTATACTACATATCACTACATGTACACCATAATCAATAGATGAAAAGACATGACAAATAAGAAGATATTAAAGCACCTTACTGTTTTTGGGCTATGGAATATCAACAACTTCTTCTCCTATATTGGTAAAGAGAAGAAACCCACTCTTCGCTTTCCTTTCAGTAAACCGACATATTTGATTACGCATATTCTTTTCTCCACAGCCCACCCCACACTCTCTGCCCAAAATAATTAAGCTCGTACACAGGTTACCCTTCTTCTCCACAATACCCAAAACATAACACAGAAAAAGATCCAAAATTAGCCAACGACAAAGAGGGTGACATGAAAAGATTGGAGAGACGACGATATAGAGAGATTGACGGAGTGAGGGAAATGGAGACAAATAGAGGTGACAGAGTGAGGAAGACGACATGATACGAAGGGTGGCTCTGTGACGGAAACGACGAAATGAGCCGAAAAGATAGAGAGGTGGCGGAGCAAGGGTGGCTCTGTTAGGGAGAAGGCTAATAAGAAAGATGGCTCTAAAACGTGAGGGTAAGGGTGAATTTGACCGTGTGAGCATATAATAGAAACCCTAAAAAAATTTAGACTTAGGCTATATTAAAAGCTTTAGCATTTTATGTAAAATTTACACAAATACCTTGAAAATGTAAACTAATTCCAAAAATACCTATAACATGCCTCATCAACATGGTATAACGGGATTTGAAAAAAATTGAGAAATTCCGCTTTACAAATTTTTTTGTTTTTCTTGGTTGTAAAAAGTTAACTTTTGGTTGCTTACGATATTGATAAGATACCGATTGGTTACTTTTTTATATATAAAAAGCTTTAGTTTTAGATCATATTATTTCAAATACTTTTTGGTTACCCAAAAATTTATTTGTAGACATCTTAATATACTAATTAGTTAATTTTATGTTATATTGCGATATCTTATTATTTAAGATACATTTTGATAACATTCAAGGTTATTTCAGAAACTAATTAGTTGTCATATATAATAACAAGTTATCATATAGCTATTAATAAACATTAATTTTGTATACTACACACTAGCTTTTAAATGAAATTTTTTAATAGATTTTTTTAGTCACTTGTGTAATTTACATATCTTATTATTTAAGATACTTTTTATATTACCTTCAAGCTTATTTTAGAAACTAATTAGTTATAGTATCAAAAGTTATAAATTCTTAAGTATGACACAAATTTAAGCAATCAACTTAGTGAGTTACCAAAAAAAGTTTTCTTATGTTCTATTTAAAAGTTACCAAACAATATCCCAAAGAATATACTTTTAAAAAAAGTTACTTAAAATGGCTTAAAAAAATTTATTTATTGTTTTAGTCACTCATATTTTTTACATGTGAATTATAGAGGTATACTGATTAACCAAGCAACAAAAATATTACAAGTCATTTTAAAGTCATAGCAAATAATGCATATTTTTTAGACTCTTTGATTTAATTTTTACTTAAATAAATTAAAAAGCAGATACAAAGTTACTTTTCATACATTATAGAAATTATCAGGCATATTTTAGAGATAAACTTGAAGTTAATTAACTAAAATAAAGATTTTTGTATAAAGGTAACTAATCATTATCTAATTGGTATCGTAAGTAACCAAGTTGTTGCTTTTAATTTTAGTGACGGCGAGAAAACATATGCTTCCCATATTTCAAAATGACTACATTGAAGATTAGGTCGCAATTGTACCACTCTTGAGCTTAAACGACTAACGGTGTGGCGGTAATTTTTTTTAAAGTTGTGGAGAAGAAAGAGAATAAAGAGAGAAAGAAAGAAGTAATATAATGTTATATTGTTTGCAAAAAGCGGTGAAAACAACAATATTTTTTTAATTAAGATGGCTCAAGGCATTTTTGAAATGAAGATGATAAGAATGTGTCAAATGTAATTTTTTTTATTGGAAAAGTTACAAAATTACATTAACATTTAATATATATATGAAAAATATAGTGGATTTTACAAAAATATATTTTTTTTAATTAAAAACATAGAGGGACAAAATTGTAAATACATAGTGACATAATTGTAATACAAAAAAGTAAAATACAATTTTTTGTAAACATTTGTTACAGATTTGTAAACACATGTTACAGATTTATAAACAACTGTTACATGTTTGCAATGACTATAAATAAGTCACAAGGACAAACATTGGATTGTGTTGGAATTTATTTGCCTCAACTAGTTTTTTCACATGGTCAGATATATGTGGCTTTATCAAGAGCGAAAACAACATTTACAGTAAAAATTCTAATACGACCAGTGTCCACTGAACAACGAGGAAAAAACTACGCAAAAAATATTGTATTTACAGAATTACTAACACTGGCAATATTAAATTAATGTAATGCATGTGTCAACATTCTATTACAATCATTTAATTAAATTTAATTCTTCAATGTCCTGAAATTTCTTCAATTTAAATTAATACTTGATAACCTTAAAAGAAATTACTATGAAATAGTATTTTTTATGGTTTAATAGAATTTGGTATGGTTTAACAAAATTTAGTGTGTTTTAACAGTAGTTATTAACACTTTAACAGAACGAAGAATAAATAAATCAGATGTGCAAGATGGAGGAAGTCGGCGAAAGAGAGAGGGTAGTGAAATAAAGAACAAACAATACAAATTTATGCTAATCTAGAAAAGTTAAGGCAACAAAAATCTAAGAATTTTAATGTCTACTATATTCAAAAATTACAACTAGAGAAAATAGTTGAATCTTTGTCTTAACTTATAAATTACTTAAACTAAATCTTTTAAATATCAAGAGAACGTTTTCCTTTTAATACCATGTAATATATTTTAATTATTTTAAATATTTAGTATATATTATGGAAATTATGTAATTTTTAAATATATCTGTTTTAGATTCAAACATATGTAGTACAAAATATAACGTGCATTGCGTACATGGTAACTAGTATATAAATAAACACACACATATACACACACACGATCATAGCATGCAATGACACTATCAATACATAATAATGGTTTTTCTCTTGATTCTTTGTTTCCTTCTGGTACATCTAGCCACATTCACATGTCAGACTATTAAAATTATACTAAATTTGGTACAAATTTGTTGGGTTTTCACATTTGTGATACTTTATTGACTCCACCAAAGTGTCTTATCTAAGAAAAATAGAATTTTTAGATTTTAGGGATTTTAATTTGGTTTTCAATCTAAGTTTGTATTACTCATTAATGGCTTAGCCTTAGATAATCTTTTTGGGTCTCATCTAATTTGCAATGAACTTTGTCCATGTTAACTCTGTATGAAATTTTCTTTTAAGAGAATGATAAAACACCTCATTTCTACAATTAGGCACTTCGGCTAAATTTGAAATTTACATTTTTTCCCAGGTTACTCTTTTATTAATTAATTCTCAATTGTTCTTTTTCACACGTGTGCACATATAAGTGTAATGCCCCAAATTCTCCGTTGTGTTTAACGGCGTGAACAGTAGGCCGGGAGGGCCATACTTGCTTAATTATGTTATTAATTGATAAAATGCATGTATATGTTGATTATATTATGATATGATGTGAAATGCATGCATGTGAGTCTATATTTCTTATTACAGGGGTGTGATGGTAATTTGGCCCGTTGAGGGTAAATTGATTATTTGGATGCATGTTGGTGATATATTGTTAAGGCCACATTATAATGTGGATTTGTTCGAACTATTTGGCATGAGACGATCTTTAAGTATTAAAGTAGCGGTTTAGTCATAACGGGATTAAGTTCGAGGCTCGGGGTGAGTCTCGGAATGTTTCAATGATTAGAACGTTGCCAGGAGTAGAAAGGGTAATGGGTTATGAAATATTGGTGTTTGGGAATTTTGAGAATAGTGGGAATTGGAGAGCATTAATTATGATTAACGAAATAGGTGAAAGATGACGATTTTACCCTTGGGGAGACATTAGAAGCTTTTGATGACCTAGGGGTATTAAGGTCTTTTTGCTTGGGTTATATATGTTGCAAGTGGCTGTAGAAAGTTGTAGAACAAAAACAGAGCAGCTTCTTCACCTTCCCGTACATCATTTCCTCTCTATCATTCTTTGAGGTTTTTGGTCACAAGTTGAGGTAGCAAGCTAGGAAATCAAAGCTTGGAGGTTGTGGACTTAGTTCATCATCTTAAGAGGATTCAAAACCAGTTGGAGGTAAGGAATTGTCTTTGAATTTCAGGTGTACTCTGTTTTTCTTATAGTTTTCAACTCTACAATTTGATGTGGAAAGTTGGAATCAAGGGGAGTTTTTGGTATGTGTGTGATTGGGTTTTGGTGAGGAGGTGATGTAGGTGAGGTTTAGGGGTTGAATTAGATGTTTTGGTGAGGTTTGGGATGTGTTTGGAAGGTTGGTTTCAAGAGGAATCGCAGGAATGGAGTTTCAGTGCAGCTGCTGGTTTGAAGCTGGCGCCCCAGCGCCAGCCTTAGCGCCCCAGCGCTACTCAGGGCAGAGAGCAGCCCTCTCTGTTTCTGGGACAGCGCCCCAGCGCTGGTGGGTGGCGCCTAGGCGCTAGGCCAGTTTCAGGAAGTGTTGATTTTAGGGTTCGGGATGGTTTTTAAGGCTCGGGGGTTGGTTTCTTTGCTCCTTTTGAGTAGTTTGAGAGTCCCGAGAGTGGGGGATTGGTCCCGGGAGTGTGGTTTAGTTTGTAAACCATTCATTGATTTGTTTTATTAATGGTTTCTAATTGGCTATGATTAGGTAACCGCTAAGGAGTTTAAAGGTTGATCGTTCTCAGGGTCGTTCTTTAATTCATTCTAGCTCGAACCGGAGGTAAGAAAACTGCACCCCAAGTGTGACATGCATGGATATTCGTAAGGCGTGTTGGTTGTATAATATGGACATGGATTGAATATAGAATGTTTGGCAAAGGTGCTAGTATCAACTGTGAAGCCGTGATTTATTAGTCAGATTCGGCAGTGGTACTGGGCACTGGTCACGTTGTTCTGACTTGTTAGTCAGAATTGGCAAAGGTGTTAGTATCAGTTGTGAAACTGTGACTTACTAGTCAAGTTCGGCAGTGATACTGGACACTGGTCACATAGCGCTGATTTATTAGTCAGAACGGCCATAGCGTGGATCACGCAAGCCAACAAAGATTAGATCTAATCGACTATTAGCATTGAATGACTCAAAGAGCATTAATGCCAGACCGACCCCGAAGGTCGATGAATGGAATAAGCGTTTGGAGGCTAGTGGCTTACCTAGCAGCCACTCTCCCCCGCTAAGATCATGTGATGTTCACTCATTGGTTTGAAAGCGTTATGTTCAGTGTGATTATAATGATAATCATTTGATAATGTTTATGAAAAGTGTTATGTTTTCTTGCTGGGCTTTGGCTCATGGGTGCTATGCGGTGCAGGTAAAGGAAAAGAAAAGCTCACCTAGCCTTGAGTGGAGAGCTGATGTGGTGATGTGTACATATGCGGCCGCTTGACCTCCACGGCCAAGGTGTTCTCAGAGGAACTAGGGGGTTTATCCTATTTTTGCCGCTTAGGTCGGCGGGATTGTAAATTTAAAACAGTAATGACCATTTTGTACTGAGAACCACTTGTAAATGTTTTGTTTAGCTCTGCAGAGCGGTTTGTAATAAAAATCTCCATTTCCTTTTTATTGGTTTTATGCCTTAACCAGTTAATTACACTTAGAGCACGTTTTTGACCAAAGGACTCAGGTAGTGAGTCAAATTTCCGGTCCACCGTTCACCGTAATTGTTCTGGGGTAGCCAGGGCGTTACAACTTGGTATCAGAGCAATGCCAAGGTTAAGGTTCCTGTAGACTGGCTGGGCATGTACACACATCACTGAAGTCAAGCTCGACTCTTGGTTTGGTAACTCTTTATGTAGTTATGTGCATAACTGCCTAAATGTGGTGCAAATTCTTTACCTGTATGCATGAGATATTATGAACTGCTATGTGATACATGCTGAGTGCTGAGTGCCATAAACATGTATCTGTTGTGCATATTGAATGACTGTGGAATATGATAATTGTCTGCTTGTTCTTGGACCGTGAGGCGGCAAGAGGTTTAGTTATTACTACCTGACTGGCCGTATTGATTATTGTTTCAGTAAGGTATCAGTGACAGAATGAACCCAGAACAAACAGACACTACAGCTGGCCAGAGTGGTCAGGGTCAGAATAATGACAACAGTCAGGGTCAAGAGAATGACCAATCCCAGATTCCACAGCCAGCACCTGCAAACTGGCAGCAGTTGTTTAGTGATTTGCAGGCTATAGTGTTGAAACAGGGGGAGGAGCTTCGTCTCCTGAGGCAGCAACAAGTGCCTGCAGTGGTTAATGTACCAGAGGCACCTTCTGTGTCAGTGCCAGTTATTGGGCAGCAACCTGGGATTGAAAACAGATTGGAACCTCTTTATGAGCGGTTCAGGAAACAACAACCTCCAGTTTTTGAAGGCAGCGCTGATCCTATCAAAGTTGAACAATGGATGAGCATGCTTAACACTATTATTGACTTTATGAAGGTGGTTGGTAGTGAGAGGGTGGCCTGTGCTGCCTATATGTTTCGGGAAGATGCCCGGATTTGGTGGGAAGTGGTTGGCCAGACCAAGGATGTTAATCTCCTGAGTTGGGAGGAGTTTCAGGCCTTGTTTAATGAGAAGTACTATAATGATGCTATAAGAGCGGCGAAGGCCGATGAATTTATGAGGCTATTTCAGGGAAGCTTATCAGTTACTGAATATGCCTTAAAGTTTGACCGTTTGGCAAAGTTTGCCAAAGAGTTGGTGCCCACTGATGGGACCAGGAGGGAGAGATTTCTTCAGGGGCTACAGCCCAGGTTAGCTCGTGACGTTCGCATCACCACTGTGGCAGGAGTCACTACTTATGCACAGGTGGTGGAGAAGGCACTCACAGCTGAGAGTGCAGAGATTAAGATCTGCCGTGACAATGCAGCCAGAAAGGATTTCAGGAGGACAGTTCCTCCATTTGTTGGTTCTGGTAGGGGTGTTGGCCCCAGTGATCAGAAGAGGAAGGTTCCTGATACCTTCCCAGTTCCAGGCCCTGACAGGAGATGTCGTGGTGTTACAGTAGGTCGTCCTGGGAGCAGTGAAGCCTGGAAGGCTCGTCCTGAATGCCCTAGGTGCAAGAGGCGTCATTTGGGAGAGTGTAGGGCAAATGCCTGCTATTTGTGTGGAGTAGTGGGTCACCTTAAGAAAGATTGCCCTCAGATAGGGAAAGAAGAACCCAGAAAGGTGGACAGCTCGGCCCCATTATACATTATAGAGGGTTAATTAGGAGAAAACTACAATACCAAATTACTTCAAACAGAACAAAGAGTACACAAAGAACTTGGTAAGCTCATAAACTAACGAAACTGCAAATGACAAAACTATTGACAAAAAATTGTTCGTGCAAATGGATACTCTGCCATGGAAATGGTCATTTGCATTTGCAAGTTTATAATAGAAAGCATTTAAATATTTATTTCTATATGTGTATTCATGGAGATAATGTTTCAAATCAATGCAATAGTTTGTAAAGTTAGCAAATACTGTTAATCAATGCAACTATTTTGATAGTAAATTTTAATATATGAATACGTTAACAACAAAACTCTGTCTTTAATATATTTTCATTTACAAGGGTTGTCGCTCTTTAACTTTCATCTCGCTTGTTTATACTAAAATTGGTAGGAGAATGGAGAAAAAGTATATTTTGTTAAAAAAAAACTAGTTTCATAGCCAATTTATTAGAGGGATAGGCATTATGGACACATCCTTTTTACACTAATTTTATTCCATTAGATGAAGCTTGATCTAATGGCTAAAAAAAAGTATATATTAATAACAATTAAAATTTACAATTATATATAGTTAAATGGAAAGGTTATAAATGAAATTTTTTGTTCTCAACGTTTTCGTTAGAATTGATTTATAAAAGCCCATGTCGAATAAAAACCCAAGATAACTTTTAAACTAGAAAATTTAAAATAATAAGCAACTTCAAAACATTGCATTCATTAGTTGTATAAATTCAGCGTGTTGGAATTATTAATTTGCAATTGACAAAATTTTCATGGTAGCTCTTCTAAGAGCCAAATAGGTAGTATTAAAAATAATACTTAGCTGATACTTTACTAGACAGTAAACACTCAAACACATTCGCACACACACATATATAAATTTTTAATATAATTATCTTACAGGATCAATAATAGTTAGCCATTATATATCTATGGATTTTACAGATATGACACAAAGGGAAGTTAGAGATCTTTCTAAAATAATATTACTGTAACAAATAAATAATAGACTTCTCTTTCTTATTTGCCAGGGATAAGGGAGATGATAGCTAACCTTTGGAGATAGTTTTCTAGAAGCATTTCAATTTCTTCTTCCTCTTCTGCATAAAACAAAACAAAATTTACAAGATCAACTTATGATAAGTTTTGTGTGATCTGTAAAAATTTAATTTGACCACAATAAAATTGTTGTTGCTACACATGTATGTTCAAATTTTTTAATGGAATACTTTATATATAAAAAATAAGTTATGTTCTATTTTTCTTTCTTTGAAATTTCTACCAGCACAAAACATTTTGGACAGGAGCATCAATTTTGGTATATGACCCGCAACAATTGTAGACAATTCGCAACAATTGTAGACAATTCACAGGAGTTGATTTTGAGCAAGTATTCAAGTGTATCAATTGTCAAAAACAAGTTCAAGCCATACCAAGGTATACAAATTAAACTTCATATATTCATATATTTTTTTTTCTGTCAAATATAAATTATATATCTGATTTCTACACAAACACAAAGCTCGCATTAATGTTGAGCTTCATGATGCAAGGGAAGTGTTAGAAGCAACACTATTTGGTTAAAATGCTGAAGATCTCGTTTCATGTTCTGCAATAAATCTTATGAATAATACATCACAGGTATGAAATTGATACAGTCTCCATTTCAAGTTTTTTAATATAGCATTCACCTTCTTATTTTAGTACTACAAAATATTTTAATCATTCAGGAAGGAAATGAGCATATCCCAAGTTGTATTTCTGTAGCCAGCTGTAACACCCTCACTTATTTTAGTTAAAACCATATCTGAGGTGTTACGTTTTAAAACTATATCATAATTACTTTCAGCGGAAGTTTGGATTTTTTTTAAGAAAACTTATTTCGCATTATTTACATTAAACATAAAGTGTGTGTTTACCCAAAAATGGCTCCTGATGACGTGGCAAGAATTTCTTCCACGTGGCTGGCACGTGGCAGCGTTGAAGTGAAGAGATGATGTTCACCTATCGACCAGATGATTATTGCTTCATCAGACCTTGCGTTTTCATACGACTAGTCTGGTCGCATACTTTTATTTACTTCCTTTAAGATACATAATATTGTAATATCTACATTGATGATACATTTTTTTTTATTATCTTGATACGCTGATATTAAGGATAATTAAGGCCCATTGGCCCATGTAATCCCCTTGAGCCTATAAATATGCATGAAAAGGCTCAAGGAATGGACTTTTGAACCTTGAACTTGAATACTCATAGAGAGAGCATAGTGTGATTATCAACCAAAAAGTTGTAATTCTCCTTAGGCTTGTGAAACCCAAGAACTCTAGTTCTTTGATCACGACATTCGAATTCAACATCAATAAGAATACTAAGTGGACGTAGGTTATTACCACACAGTTGGGGCCGAACCACTATAAATTACTTGTGTCACCCTCTTCCCATTTGATTTTATTCTTGATTTCCTTTTTGTTTCTTTGTCGTTATTTTGACTCCGTGTCGTTGGCCAAATCAAGGGTCAACATTTTGGTACTTTCATTGAGAGATTAATCAAGAAGCTTTAAGAAAATCAAATGGCAAAGACATCCAAGAGGACTAGACAGGTTTCTGGAACTGCATCATCTCAACCTCCTCCTCCAAATATGGCTGAAAATAAACCATATTTAGATTTTGAAGAAGAGGAATCGGATTCGGAGACGCTGAGGGCAACACTGGGGGTGTTGCAGGATGAGTTGGCCAATCTGAGGGTCAATCAGGAGAATGCAGCAGAGACCTTGGCGCTGCAACAAAGGGAGATTGAGCGTCAGCGCTAGGAGCTGAATGAGCGGCAGACGGACATGGACCGTCGGCAGAGAGATGCCACGACCGGTCTTGAAGCAGCCATCCAGTGGGCCCGAGGGCAGGTTGCGCCGACCTCTCAACCAAATCAGCCACCAAATGCACCACCGCAACGGGCTCCCAATCCGAGTCCTCCGCTCCAGCCAGCAAGCCCTCAAAGGTCGAAGCAGCCACCTGCTGCTCATGATGATGTCCCAATTCGGGATCCTAAGCAACAACCACCCTTTCAAGCTGGTCGCGGAATGCCCCTGCGCCAGAGGTAGAATAGGGCCGGGCAACCGCCCCGCAACCCTAGACGCCCAGGGGATGACGAGCCAAATCCACCGAGCAAGGGGCAACGTCCTTCTACCAACAGAAGGCATAATGAGTCAGGTTCTATGGTCAGGGCCCCCCCACGACATAATAATGCACGGGGACCCAACGACTAGCACAAGCCTCCCTTTGACGCTCAGGAGATACCAGCCAGAGGAGGAAACAGCGTGACCAGCCGATCGCACCATAGTCGGCCGCAGTTTAGGGATGGCCATGACTACAATGAGGCCGATTCCGGCAGGGGGAATGCTGGTCGAAGGCATGAGGAAAGAGGTGGAGATAGAAACCCCCCACCAAGAGAAAATAGGCTTGCGAGCCATAATGCTGGGGGGCAACCCCGACAGCATAACGTCTTTGATTGGCTGGGCGCCAGCGAACAAAGGCGCAGAGATGATGACTTGAGAGACATACTCAACGACCGTCGCGAGAGGAACGATGAGTACGCTCCTTCGACACTAGTCGTCCCAACGATCCTAAATGCGGTTCAGGCTCAAATTGATGCTTTGAACCAGGCGGTACAGCAGCTGGTCGGGAGTCGAACATCCCACATAGAGTACGACCGGAGGAGAGGCACTTCGTTTGTGCAGAGGAATGCTGTGGCAGAAACCCCCAGCAAGTTCAAAATGTTAGTATTGCCGAACTTTGACGGGTATGGGGACCCAGTATCTCACGTCAACAAGTTTGAGATACAAATGGATATTCAGAAGGTTTTGGACAATGCCCGCTGCAGGATCTTCCCTGCCACTCTATCCGACACTGCCCAGGAGTGGTTCTTTAAGTTCCTTCCTACTAGTATAGTATCGTGGGAAATGTTCGTAAAGGAATTTTATGGACAGTTCTACGCGGGTTGCGTACACCTCACTGAGGCCAACCAGCTGGTGGAAATACGCCAAAAAGAAGGAGAGCCCTTAAAGGAGTATGTCCAACGCTTTATGCGAGGAGCGGCTGTAGCCAAAACAGTAGGCGATGAGGGAAAGATGATGGCCCTAACTGCTGGGGTTAGACGCCATTCTCCCCTTTGGAACAGCCTGAGAAAGAATGGGGTAAAGAGTACCCAAGAGTTTCTGGACTGAGCTGATCGATACATCAAGCTCGAGGATGCGATCGCCAATGAGGGGAAGTCCTTTACAAAAGATAAGGGACCAAAGGAAGATTCCGCCAAAGCCGCCAACGGGTCGGATAAACCCAATGGCAACGAAAAAGGCAATGGGAACAGAAATGGCAGGAATGGTGGAAAAAGGGTGGGTAATGAGCCGTCAACATCTAAAAATAAACGACCCAAAGGCAATAGATATGAGCCGAGATTCACCAACTATATGGCCCTTGTCAAAAGTAGAGCAGAGGTCTACCAGGCGACCAGCTCTAATGTCCCTCATAAGCGACCTGCACCTATAAGGAAGGATATCTCCAAGAGAGATACAAAAAAATTCTGTCGTTTTCACAATGACTACTAACATGACACCAATGAGTGCAACTGGTTGAATGATGAGATTGAGTTCTTGATTAGGCAGGGACACCTAAGGAGATACGTATGAGCCGCAGGAAGGTCTCAGTGAGAGGCTCAAGGTGGCAACGAGCAGGCGCCTACACACCAACACTCACCACCTTTACAGCCAGGTCTTGTGGTAGGTACGTTACTCACCATCTGTGGCGGCCCACACCTTGCAGGGGATAATGGGAAGGCAAGGGAGTGATATGCTCGGACCTTACGCCACGACCAGGACATCGAGATGATGAGTGTGGAGGATCGAGCACCAAAGCAAGCTCGAACAGAGGAGGAGTTGATAACCTTCTCTGAAGATGACGCTCAGCACGTCCGATTCCCACACTCCGATCCGCTGGTCGTTAACGTCTAGATCGCCAACATGATGGTTAAGAGGGTGTTGGTTGACACAGGAAGCTTAGTCAACATCTTGTATAAGTCTTCACTGGAAATGATGAAGTTATCCGTGAAGGACCTGGAGCCGTGCAACCAAACCATATATGATTTTTCTGGCGAAGGGCTCGCCCCGACATGTTCGATTAGACTCTCAGTAACAGCAGGAACTACGCCTGCAAACAAGACATTACTCACTACTTTCATAGTAGTTGATTGTCCTTCATCATATAATGTTGTAATTAGGAGGCCTATTCTGGTCGACCTGCAAGCCGTCACCTCGATTTGGCATCTTGCCATGAAGTTCCCAATCGACGCAGGGGTAGGATGCGTGTTGGGAAACCAATGAGAAGCGAGGGAGTGCTACAACGCCTCACTATCTAAGGCAAAGAAAGGCGGGTCGAGAGAAGCTGCCGGAAAGGAGTTGCAAACGGCCAGTGATGTACAAGCCCAATCAGGTGATTGTGTCACCAAATAAGGTGTTGCCCAAAGTGAGGATAGGGATTTGGATCCTTACTTTGGGGATTTTGATGAAGGGGTAGGACCCATCAAGGACCTTGAGGAGGTCCAACTCGATGAAGCAGATCCGACCAGGGTTGTGAAAGTCGGTAAAAACTTAGAGACAATGACGAAACAAGAACTGGTGGAATTTTTAAGAAAGAACTAGGAAGTCTTTGCCTGGTCGCATAAATACATGGTTGGAATAGACCCTGCAGTTATTAGCCATGTCCTGAACATAGATAAGAGTTTCCACCAGTACAACAGAAAAGGAGGCTGCTCGACAAAGACAGATCAAAAGCTCTAAAGGAAGAAGTCGAGAAGCTAAAGGAGAATGAATTCATCAAGGTAGCATTTTATCCATCATGGGTCTCTAGTGCTTGTTCCCAAGCTGAATGGCAAGTGGCAAACATGCATGGATTTCATAGACCTTGATAAAGCCTGCCCTAAAAATTGTTCCCCACTTCCTAGAATCGACCAGCTGGTCGATGCCACTGCAGGGCACGAGATTCTCTCATTCATGGATGCATACTACGGGTACAATCAAATCAGTATGCATCTTCCTGACGAGGATCACACTAGCTTTCGGACTGATACAGGGCTCTATTGTTACAAAGTCATGCCTTTCGGTTTGAAAAACGCTGGTGCGACTTACCAATGACTAGTCAATCACATGTTCAAGGAGCTGATCGGTTCAAACATGGAAGTATATGTTGATGACATGGTTGTTAAGTCGAAGAGGGCAGAAGGACATATAGGGGGCTTGCAAGAGTGCTTCAACGTCTTGAACAAATATCAGATGAAGCTGAATCCCCTCAAGTGCTCCTTCGGAGCTGGATCAGGGAAATTCTTGGGATTTATAGTAAACTCGCAAGGAATTGAGGCCAATCCCGAGAAGATCAAAGCCCTGGTCGATATGAAATCGCCAATGAAGATCAAGGATGTTCAAAGCTTGATCGAAAGAATTGCTGCTCTCAGTAGATTTATTTCCAAGTCTACGGACAAATGTGTCCCATTCTTTAATCCACTTAGAGGCAACAAGAAATTCGAATGGACAGAGGAGTGTGAGCAGACTTTTCAAGCTTTAAAGACACACATGTCGCAGCCGTTGATTCTATCGAAACCGATTGATAAAGAAACCTTGTTCATCTACTTGGCAATCACTGAATATGTTGCTAGTGTTATTCTAGTAAGAGAGGAAGAGGGCGTACAAAAGACCGTTTATTATGTAAGCAAAAGGCTAATAGGAGCAGAACTGAGGTATCCTCCTATTGAAAAATTAGCCTATTGTCTGATCTTAGCCTCCAGGAAGTTGCGGCCCTACTTCCAAGCTCACCCAATCACAGTGCTGACCGACCAGCCTCTACGACAAGTTCTGCAGAAGCCAGAAGTCGCAGGCAGACTGTTGAAATGGGTGGTCGAACTTGAGCAGTTTGATATCTCTTACTTACCACGAGCAGCGATAAAAGGACAAGCTTTGGCCGATTTCGTCGTAGAACTCACTGGGCTCCCGGACAGCGAGCAGCCAGATGGGCATGAAGAGCCTGAGCCTCAAAGCCAAACTCCCTCATGGAAGTTGTTCACGGACGGTTCTTCTAACGAGCATCACGCTGGGGCCGGAGTGATATTGATAACGCCTGAAGGGCATCGATTTCACTGCGCGATTAGATTCGACTTCACGGCGTCAAACAACAAAGTAGAGTATGAGGCATTGCTCGTGGGGTTATGATTAGCCAGAGACATGAACATAAAGTCACTTAAAATCTACAGTGACTCTCAGTAAGTAGTCAATCAGATCATTGGAGAATACCAAGCCTGAGGTCTAAAGATGGTTGCCTACTTGAATGAAGCAAAGGATCTATTGGCGCAGTTTGATAAGTACACTCTTCAGCAAGTACCTCGCAACCAAAATTCAAACGCTGATGCTTTGGCCAAATTAGTAAGTGCCAAGGATGCTGACACCCTAAACATAGTGCCAGTTGAACGACTATCTGCACCAAGCATCCAAGCAGAAGAAACCTCTTTGGTGATTCAGGCGGCAGATACATGGATGGCACCTTACATAGAGTACCTAACGAAGGGAGTGTTACCAACAGACAGAAACAAAGCCAGGACCCTTCAGCGGCAGGCCACTAGGTATATCCTAGTCGATGGAATCTTCTACCGAAGGGGGTACTCAATGCCACTCCTTAGGTGTATTTCGAAAGAGAAGGCCAAAGAATTGATGAAAGAGGTCCACGAAGGCGTTTGTGGGGACCATGCTGGGGTAAAAAGTCTATCAAAAAAGATCCTAAGGCAAGGATACTTTTGGCCAACAATGAACAAAGACTCGATGGAATTTGTGCGGAGGTGCGACAAATTCCAGAGGTTCTCCAAAATTCCGCGAGCAGCCCCTAATGAGCTAAAACAGATGCAAAGTTCGTGGCCATTTGCAGTCTGGGGTATAGATCTAATCGGATCCTTGCCCACAGGGAAGGGCGGCGTCAAGTACGTTGTGGTGGTCATTGATTACTTCACAAAGTGGGCTGAAGCTGAGCCACTTGCAACCATAACGACCAAGAAAGTGCTGGATTTCGTGGTCAAAAACATTGTGTGTCAGTATGGGTTGCCAAGAAAAATTGTCTCAGACAACGACACACAATTTTATAGTGATTTGTTTACGGATTTTTGCGAACGACATGGAATTATCAAGAGCTTTTCTTTAGTTGCTCACCCTTAGGCAAACAGATAGGTCGAGGCAGTCAATAAGACACTAAAAGATACTCTGAAGAAAAGACTCGAGGAAGCAAATGGGGCATGGCCAGAGCAATTGCCTGAAGTCCTCTGGTCGTACGAAATGTGACAGTCAGAATCCCGTGATCCGTAAGGGGAAAGACCGGGTAAGCTGTGCAATCCCACACCGCCTGGGGAAGGTCAAGTGTAATGATTCTAAGACTGTGTAGGTATGGGACTACACAGTTGAAGAGGGCTTAAATGGATTGATGGGTACTACCTATATCAGGAAGGTGCATCTTCTTTTCGGTAGCCCATCACTTGAGAACTCCATGGTTAAGCGTGCTTGGCCTGGAGTAATCTAGGGATGGGTGACCTCCTAGGAAGTTTTCCCAAGAAGTGTGCGAGTGAGGACAAAGCACGCTGGAAAGACTTGTCTTGGTTTGTAGGGCCAGTCGTCATTCCAGAAAGCAGCCATAGTGATGTGGGGCGTCACATAATGGTATCAGAGCCTTGACCCAGCCGGAAGTGTGGCCGACAGGGACGTCGGGCCCGTAAGGGGGGGTGATTGTGACAGTCAGAATCCCGTGATCCGTAAGGGGAAAGACCGGGTAAGCTGTGAAATCCCACACCGCCTGGGGAAGGTCAAGTGTAATGATTCTAAGACTGTGTAGGTATGAGACTACACAGTTGAAGAGGGCTTAAATGGATTGATGGGTACTACCTATATCAGGAAGGTGCATCTTCTTTTCGGTAGCCCATCACTTGAGAACTCCATGGTTAAGCGTGCTTGGCCTGGAGTAATCTAGGGATGGGTGACCTCCTGGGAAGTTTTCCCAAGAAGTGTGCGAGTGAGGACAAAGCACGCTGGAAAGACTTGTCTTGGTTTGTAGGGCCAGTCGTCATTCCAGAAAGCAGCCATAGTGATGTGGGGCGTCACATGAAACATCCCATCGAACAGCAACAGGCTATACTCCATTCTCCTTAGCTTATGGATACGAGGCTATGTTTCCTGTTGAGTTAGATCTGCCATCGCATCGGAGAATGACGTACGATCAAGGCTCTAATAGCCAACTATTTATGGAATCTCTAGATTTGGTCGATGAAAAGCGAGAGCAAGCCTAACTCCGAGTTGCAGCTTACCAGTAAAAGGTCGCCCGATATTTCAATTCTAAAGTACGTGAAAGGAAATTCAATGTCGAAGATCTAGTACTTAGAAGGGTTTTCCTCAACACCCGTGACCAGGTTGCTGGAGTACTTGGACCTAACTGGGAAGGACCGTACCAAATTGAAGAAGTCCTCCATCCAGGCACTTACAAACTTGCTCGCTTAAATGGAGATCTCATTCCTCGCTATTGGAATGGAGAACACCTGCGCAAGTACTATCAATAAATAATTCTTCTTAAAGAATTGGCTTGTATTAATTTTACTTTTTACAAGTTATGAAAAAGGGTTCGTCATTTTATGTGACTGATCGCTTATAAGTGTAAGATCATTTTAGTGATCACTCGTACATACACGTTTTGTCCATTTACTATGAGAAATAAAAGGGACTGTGCGCAGCCAGTCAATCTTGCCAACTATTGTATTTAATACAAGTATTTGCTCATTACGTGTGTTGTTTTGCTATATTATCATTTTAAATTTCTCCTACTAGCAGAGATGTTCGAATAGGTCCTAGTCAAGGCAAGTGACCGAGGACCTAAAGCTCCTCAATCATTTGGGGGGCATATAAGGTATCTAGTAAGCAAAGCATATCGAAAGGTATGTAAACACATGAGCAAAATAAGTGAAAGCATGCTAGGGTACTTAGAGTATTTTTCAAAATTTTGTTATTTTGATTAAATCAATCCAAAGTACTATGCTAAGTTCGGTCATGCGAACATATGTTATAATAAAGTGCAAATATATTATAATATAAAAAAAGAATCATTTTACACAGCGAGCAGTTACTGCTTGGATGTAATTGTTTGATTAAAAGGGAAAAAGCTGCCCATGCAGCAATAAAAGTTAAAAAAGAAATTGTCTTTACATCACGACCCGTAGGTCGTGTATTTAAAAGATAAAGAAAGAAAAAAGGAGATAAACTTATGAGGTAGCCAGAGGATCATGCGGTGATTCTTGTTGCTGCTGGTCGACGGTAACTCCAGCCTCTTCCCGGGCGCCCTCAATGCCAGTTGCTAAGGAAATCTCTGGAGACCCTGGAGTCTGTGCTTCTTCCAGGCGAGCAGCACACCTCGCCAGCTCCGCCTCCCTGATGTGATCTGGAAGATAGGAAAAATTGGCGCTGGGGTTGCTTTTCCAAAACATGTAGAAGCATTCAAACGCCGCCCCTTCGTAGTCTTCAAGGTTGCGGGCATTCGCCTCCTCCAGAGTAGCAACCTCTTTGCGGCTTATCTCCAGCTCTTCTTGGAGCTTGTGGGCTTCCCGGTAGTTCATGAGCGAGATCTCCGTGTACTGCTCCTTAGAGGCGGTGATCTTGGCAATGCTCGCTTCCTTCTTCTTCAACTCCTCTTCGAGAGAGGCGAGTTTGGCCTTAGCCGCTTGCAATGCCTCAATGCACTTCGCCTCGGCCTCCTTGAGTGCCTCAGTATGCTTTGCTTCAACTTCCTTCAGCTGCTCGGCGTGAGTGACTTCAGTCGCCTTGAGTTGCTCGACATGTTGGGCCTCAGCAATGCTAAGCTGATCGCTAAGTTTCTTCTTGAACTGGGCAGTCAATGTCCTCGAGCTCCGCCAGCCAGAGGTCATGGTAAGAACTCCCTGCAATCAGAAAAAGATAAAGTTGTTAGTAAGAATAAATTGACGAAGAAAACTAGAAAAATACGATAGAAACATCAATTTACAGCAAGCACTTCGTTCAACGCGCAGTTGAAGACTTGATCAACCGACATGGAACGAGTCTCTTGAATCGCCCCTCGGCTGCGACAGTGCTTTGTTATTCTGGACAACCTGTCCTTGGCTGAATTAAGCACCACACTCGTGAGATCTTCTCTGGAGGCTTATTCTCGACGACCAGCAGGCGACTGGTTGGTGGAAGCTGGAGGGGTAAGGTCGGAGGGAGCTGGTGGAGGATTCTGTTTGACTGGAGCTGGGGGGTCTTGATTCACTCGAGTCGGCGGAGATGTCTCTTTGGCAGGAGCTGGTGGAGGAGTTGTCTCCTTTGTGGGAGTAGGCGCAGGAGGGTCCTCTGTTCGAGACCTCTTCGCGGAGGGATTGCTGCAGCTTTCCCTAGGCTGACGCTTGCTGGACTTTTTCTTGCTCACCGATTTGGCATACAAGTCGAAGGCTCAGTCAGCAGGCATGTCTGCAAGGGAGAAACAAACGAGCAGTCAGGCAATATAATAAAAGGAACCTGCAAAGTTAAGAAAACAAGGGCAGAGAAATTAAAAGTATAATACCCGAGCTATAATTACTGGTCGCTACACTATTTACTTTACTAGAAAGATTCGTGTTGGTTTGCAGGGCCAATCGTCATTCCAGGAAGCAACCATAGTGATGTGGGGCGTTACATTATTGGAGCTTGATTTCATAGGCCCATGGTCCCCATTGTACCTTGGATAAAATCATCTAGATAGTCTCAATTAATTGATTTAATTATCAATTAGAATTATTAAAGTTGACTAGGTCAATTTTGGATAGTTTCACAGAGTTATGTAATTTTGAGAAGAAAAGAGAAATTAGGGTAGATTTATTAATTAAGATAAGTTGGTATCTAAATTAATAAATAAGTTTAAATCAAGGTTCAAATTATAAACAATTAATTTGATAAAGGATTTAAATAATTATTTAATTAATTAAATCAATAGAAAATAATACAGGGCTTGATTTTAAGTCCAATGGGCTTATAATCAAATGGGAAATTTCACGGGCCTAAAGCCCATGATAATTTCGACCTAGGGCTTCAAATTGGCTATTATTTTATTGATTTTTTAATTAAATTAAATGACCTAATTGAGTCTGTAAAATGAGTGCTTAGAGAGAAGTTAAAAGATAAGTTTAATTACTGGTTTTCTGATAGTTTTAGATTCTCTCTAAACACAAGTCATTTTCTAAGCCTCTTATTATTTTTTTCTCTTCTTCTCTCTGTATCTATCTCATGTGTTGACAATTTCCCACTCTAGTCTAGGTGATTCTAATGATACATTGGAAGACTGTGAAGAAATTAAAAGAACGGTTCAGTTTCTTGATAATACTCTGCGACAGAAAGGTTACAAGAGTTAGAGAAACTGAAGGAATGACTCTTTCATTTCCCTGCGTATACTGTAAGTATTCTTATCTTTGTTTCTCTTTGAATTCAATTTTAAAAACATGTTATAGGTTATCTCATATTAATTTGTTTAATATTAGATCTACACGGAAATAAATAAAGATCCCGTATAAAAGTTTTCCTAACACGACCACCCCTAGGGATAGGGGTCAGGCCGACCACCCCTAGGGGTAGGGGTTAGGCCGACCACCCCTAGGGGTTTTAGGCTTGGTCGACTTCCCTAGGTCCTGGACCTATCTTTTTTGCCCGTCGATCTTTTCTCAATACTTTGTCGTGTTTCCTTGATTTGTGATGTCACGTGTCAAATTCTCATTCGCCACGTCATCCTTGTATTTTTTTTTAGGGATAACATTTGCTCTCCAAGTTTATTGTAATGTATTCATACATTACGATAAACTTGATCCTACATTACGATAAACTTGATCCAGGCCCGAGAAACATACCGTAGCAGTACTAAGATAGTCAAGTCCCTCGGGACATTGCATAGCACTTTTTTTTTACTATCAATACTTTGCTCGGTACGAATTTTTCAGAGACAATTAGTAATTCCTAAATATAATTAGATTTTTCAAGGAAAATTAATCTCCTAAAAATCTAATATATTTTTCAAGGAAAATTGAAATCCTAAAAATATAACGTATTTTTCAAGGAGTTTTAAAGTCCTAAAAATATAATATATTTTTCAAGGATATTAATTCCTAAAAATAAAAAATATTTTTCAAGGAATTTTTTTTTTTTGATCAAGAAGAAAGAATGAACTTCATTAATCAAACACCCAAGATTACAAAACAAACAGCTCAAAACCAGCTAACAAAAGCAAGCCTCAACAACCAAGAATACAACAGCTACATCTGAACCAAACTAGAGAAAACAGAGCAAATTACATAGTAAATTGAGCAATTAAACACTTTCCCTGAACAAATAACTTCTTCTTACTAATACTAATAAGTCTGTTCTGCAGTAAAAGCCTAACTTCAGCAGCTATACTAGATGCAGTCCGAGAATAGAGATAAAAAATGCAGCAATTTCGGTTCCTCCAAATGCAGTACACAACAGCAGCAAACAACATGTTATAAATGTGAGATAGTAACCCATTGTTCCTGCTAGAAAGCCAATCTCTCCATCTGTCAAATTCAACCAGCCATAATTTGATATTCAGCCAATCAGCTAATAACTCCAGAACCTTACCTGATAAGGAACAGGTAAAAAATAAGTGAGAATGGCTCTCTTCACTAACACCACAAACTAGGCACATGACAGAATCAAGAGGCACTTTGAACCTCAACAGATTGTCATAAGTCAGTAACTGAGAGTTAATGACCTGCCAAAGCAAGAATCTATGCTTAGGTAAGGATAATCTACACCATACAGCTTTGTAGTATCCTACCTGAGCATGATTCAAGGACTGAATATATAGATTGGCAGAGTTAAACTTCCCATTTAAACCAGCAGAGATGATATCCTCCCTACTAAATTTTAATTCCTAAAAATATAAGATAGTTTTTCAAGAAATTTGATTTCCTAAAAATATAAATATTTTTCAAGGAATTTTAAATTCCTAAAAATATAGATATTTTTCAAGGAATTTAAATTTTAACCATATCAGATATTTTTCAAGAAAGTTTGAATTCCTAAAAATATCTTGTCTACCTGAGAGGTTATAAGTAGATCCTCTCTTCTCATTCCTGCTCCATGCGCCACTTTCAAACAGGATCCAAGTCTGATTTTTCCAGTTCCTCTTCAAACTCAGATCTTTGGTAAGTACTCTTTTCTAATATTCACATCATTTAATTTAAATGTGCTTAGATTCATAAGAAACACTTTGCATTTTTGAGGAATTTTTGTCAGAATGTTCTTGTTTTGTTGTATCTTGATCCAAAATAATTGACTTACTCGAATCAAGATTTTTTTATAAACCCCAGGCTAGACGATTTCCAGGGATGCATGTGTAATGCCCCAAATTTCCTAATAAGGTTTAGGACCTTGATTAGGAGGTCGGGAGGGCCATAATTGCTTTATTATGTTATTAAATGATTATATGCATGTTGAGGTGTATTAAATATGCATGTGAACCCATTTCTGAGTAATTGGGTGATATTCATATTTTGGCCATTTCAAGCATATTTGGCATATATGTGATATGTGCGTGGTGCTTTATTATTATTTGGTTATGCCAAGGTTACCCAGCATGAGATGATCCTAGGAGGTAAGCTAGTGGGAAAGTCACAACGAGATTTATTCTTGACTCAGAGTGAGTTAAGGGGTATTTAGAGCATTACCGGGTTATTGGGTAATGAGAATTAATATTTGGTGGTAAATTGGGAGTTAGTAAGATCAGGGGGAAATTCTGGAGGTTTTGACTATTTTATCGCCGGGGATGTTTTCGGGACCCCGAGTGTTAGAATTTGGTTGAAGCTACTTAAGCTTGAAGTAACTTTTTAAGAAATAAAAAGAACGTTCTGTACGTTCTCTCTCCCTCAAAGTTCCATTTTCGTCTCCCGATCGCATTTTTTAAGGTAACTTGAGTTCTAGGACTCGGATTCAAGCGAGGATCGAGGCATAGCGATCCTAGGAAGATTAGAAGTTTATTAATCGGAGGATTTAGTTGGAAACAACTCAATTGGAGGTAATTCAAGTTTTAAGTTTTTAAGCTGGAATTGGACTTTGTGTTTTGATGAGGTTTTGTTAGATTTGAGACTTGGGTTTTATGGGTTTTGGATCATGGGGATGTTTGAGAACTTTGATTTTTGAGTTTAGAGATGTTTGGATATGTTTTTAGGAGGTTTTAAAAGGTTAAAGTCAGAGAAAAATGGCTGGTCCGAGATCGGGCCGCGGCCCAAGCTCGATGAAGTAGGTGGAGTGTTTTGGGAGCTCTGGGGGCCGCGGCACTAGGTGTAGGGCGCCGCGGTGCTTGCCCCTGGTTTTCTTATTTTGGCTGGGGGCTGCAGCTCAGTGAGTTGGGGCCGCGATGCTTGAGGGTATTTATGGCCGAAATGATGTTTTAAGCTTGGGAACTCAAACCTTAGGCCTCAGGATCATTCCTACTACCCGGATTGGTAGGGTTTGATGTCTCAGAGGCTAGGTTTTGGTTCCGGGATTGGTTTTAGAACTTGAACTCATTGGATCACCATTTGTGGTTGTGACTAGGTTATCACTAGAGGCTTGAAGTAAGGATCGTGCTTGTGGCTCGTTTATTGGTAACCTGTGCTTGGACCAAAGGTAAGAAAGCTGCACCCCATATGTGACATGCATGGTTATTCTTGATGCATGTTGGATGTTTAAATGTGAACATTGATAGCATATTGAATGCTTAGCAATCTTGCTCATTTGTATATGGTTATTATTGAGGTATGCTGGATGATTAAGTGTGATGCATATGATGCACGAGAAACATGTGATTAGGGCATGCCATGAATATTGATTATGAGACTGATCAGAGCTTGGGTCTCTGTGTTTGTGCATGATCATAATTGTGCTAGCAACTGTTAAGTAAGCATGTTGAATGCCCTACGTTTGAATATTCAACATATGACATATGCTTGGTAGCATTGCTTACTTGTGCGTGGCACTAACTCATTAGTCAGAATTGGCAAAGGTGTCAGTATCAACTGTGAAGCTGTGACTCATTAGTCAAGTTTAACAGTGGTACTGGGCACTGGTCACACAGTGCTGACTCATAAGTAAGGAACGGCTTTAGCATATTCAACGCAAGCCAACAAAGATTAGATCTAATCGACATCTGCATTAAATGACTCAGAAGAGCATTAATGCCGGACCGACCTCAAGTTCGATGAAAACTAAAAGCGCTTGTGTGACTTACCCATCAGTCACTCATCTGCTTAAGCTAGTGACTACCCATCAGTCACTCATCTGTTTAAGCTAGTGACTTACCCAACAGTCACTCATCTGTTTAGAGCCATTGCAGGAAAGCCCAGATAACGATTTCGTTACACGTCTGTGGGCACCGAGCCCCATAGTGACTTGCTTGTCAGTCATTCATTACGGTTTAACAGAACCTCAAAGTGATATTCACTCATCTGTTCAGGGCTATAAACTCTGTATGATCATTCTGATCATCATTTGCATGGCTTTGGGTACTAAGCCTCGTAGTGACTTGTTTGTCGGTCACTCAGTGTGGTTTACCAGAACCTCAAGTGTTAAATCACACATCTGATTAGGATAGACTTGATAGTCATCCAATCAAGAGGGCAGGATTTCTTATCCTTGATTCCCCATCATTATATGAGATTATTTGCATGCTTGAATTGAGCTATATTTGCTAGGCATGCCAGATGTGATTTGATATCATGATGCGATTGTTCATGCGCATATTGAGTTTTCTTGCTGGGTTTCGGCTCACGGGTGCTATGTGGTGCAGGTAAAGGCAAAAGAAAGCGGGACCATCCTTGAGTTGGAGAGCTTAGGTGACGATGTGTACATATGCAGCTGCTCGACCGCCACGACCGAGGTTTGAAGGAGAGGAACTAGGGTTAAACCCTGTTTTTCCGCTTAGATCGGCTGGTTGTAAATATTTTGTTGTAATAGACCTTTAAATTATATTTTTGGGATCCCAATGTATACAGTAAACGTTCTAATGACACGTTACATCTTAACCCCTAAATCGCTAATCATACCTAGTTACACGATTTTCGCCAAATGACTCGATTAGCGAGTTTAGCACTGTTTACAAGGCACACCGTAACGGTCCCTGGAGTTTAGGGCGTTACAGCAGGACCCTAGGCCGACCACTCAATAGTCTTGGCAATTTCTGGGACTCCAAACCTAGTGCCTGCAATTTCCAGGGGTAGGCCCAGGTTTGGGCCAAGCGCCTCCTTGGCACCCAATTATGGGTTGAGTACCTCCTGCTTCTCCTTGTGTGATTTTCAGGTATAGGAACTGGGTTGGGTCGTGTAACGCCCTACTACCTAGGGACCATTATGATGTGCATTTTAAACAGTGCTAAACTCGCTAATCGAGTCATTTGGCCATAATCGTGTAACTAAGTATGATTAGCGGTTTAGGGTTAAATTTTTTGGTTAAGATACAATGTTTCACTAAAACGTTTACTGTATACATTGGGATCCAAAAAATATAATTTAAAGGTTAATTACAATAAAAGATTTACAACCAGCCGACCTAAGCGGAAAAATAGGGTTTAACCCTAGTTCCTCTTTAAACCCTCGGTCGCGGTGGTCGAGCAGCCGCATATGTACACATCATCACCTAAGCTCTCCAACTCAAGGATGGTCCAACTTTCTTTTGCCTTTACCTGCACCACATAGCACCCGTGAGCCGAAGCTCAGCAAGAAAACTCAATATGCTCATGATATGACTGTTTATGAGCATATTGAGTTTTCTTGCTGGGCTTCGGCTCACGGGTGCTATGTGGTGCAGGTAAAGGAAAAAGAAAGTTGGACCATCCTTGAGTTGGAGAGCTTAGGTGATGATGTGTACATATGCAGTTGCTCGACCACCACATCCGAGGTTTGAAGATGAACTAGGGTTAAAGCCTGTTTTGCTGCCTAGATCGGCTGGTTGTAAATATTTTCTTGTAATAGACCTTCAAATTATATTTTTGGGATCCCAATGTATATAATAAACGTTCTAATGAAACGTTACATCTTAACCAAAATTTTTAATCCCTAAACTGCTAATCATACTTAGGTACACGATTTTGGCCAAATGACTCGATTAGCGAGTTTAGTACTGTTTACAAGGCACACCGTAACGGTCCCTGGTGTTTAGGGCGTTACAACAATTTTTTCTGGATGGTCACCTCCTACTGAAAAAGGTGAAGATGGAAGCACAATTGTAAAATCTGAACTTATTTGGGATACAGAAGAAGAAAAATGATCCAGTTATAATAATAAAGCTCTTCACGCCATATTTAATGGTGTTGGAGAAAGTTTTATAAATTTGTTTCCACATGTGTCTCGGCTAAAGATGCTTGGACAATTCTTCAAACTCAGTTTGAATGAACTGTAGATGTTAAAAGGTCTAGATTTATTATGTTACAAACTAGGTTTGATGACCTTAGGATGTCTGATTCTGAAACACTATCTGAATTTTATGAGAGATTATCTGATATTTCTAATGAGTATTTTGCACGTGGTGAGAAACTTGATGATTCAGTTCTTGTTAGAAAAATCGTTCGAGTTCTTCCTAACAGGTTCAATGTTAAGCTCACTGCTATGGAAGAGGAAAAAAATTCAGTACTATGAAAGTAGAAGAATTGATGGGGTCACTTCGTACCTTTGAGTTAAATTAAAAGATTCGTCAAAAAGACAAGCCAAGTACTTCCAAAGAGAAAGAGAAAACCATAGCTTTCAAAAGCACTAAAAAAGAAGTGTCAGATGATGAAGATGGTGATAATGAAATGGCAATGCTTGCAAAGAATTTTCGAAAATATATGAATAAGATAGGAGATAAGAAGTTCAATGGCAAGCCGTCAAAAGGTAATCCTTCTTCTCTTAAACCTTTTCAAACTAATAAAAAAGGTATTCAGTGCAGGGAATGTGAGGGATTTGGTCACATCCAGTCTGAATGTGCAAACACCTTGAAAAAGAACAAAAAATGTATGATTGTTACTTGGAGTGATAATGACTCTGAAAGTAGTGAAGATGAGGAAGGTAATGTCGCTCTCGCTTCTATTTTGCCTGTTTCTAAATCTAAAAATGAGAAAATTGTTTGCTTGAATAATGTTTCAAAAGATGAAGAAAATACTGATAGTGATGAATCTGAATTAAATGATGAGTCTTTGAGTGAATCTTACAAAAAGATGTATGGTTCATGGGTGAAAGTGTGTTCTGAGAATCAGTCATTGGTAAGCAAAAATAAAGATTTATCCTTTGAAATTAAACAACTTACTGACTTAAATGAAAATTTTGAAAAAGAAATAATTTCAAAAAATGTTGAAATTAATAAGTTGTCTAAAGATTTGGATACTCTTGAGAAAAATGTTAGAATGCTTAACCCCGGTTCTACTGTTTTTGAGAAAATACAGAATGCAGGTCAAAGAAGTCATGTGGGACTTGGTGCTTCAAGTTCTCAAAAATCAAAGAAAACTATCTTTACCTCAGCTGGGATGTTATCGTCTGATGTTCTTGTGTCATCTTCACTGAAATCTGTTGCATCCAGTTCTCGGATTGTTCCAACAGAATGGACACAGCCAGCAGGAAAATCCAATTAAAAATTCGAAAAATTCATTCCAATCTGTCATTTTTGTGGTAGGAAGGGTCATATTCCTCCTAAGTGTTTACTCTTATGAATTTTACCCAAAATGAATATTTTGAGAAATTCAATTATTTTGATAATTTCAAAAGAGTAAAAAAGGAAAATGTTCAATCAACGAAAATATGGATAAAAAAGAATAATTGTTTTGCTGGTTTTACTAGTGAATATGATAGATCTGATTCTTCATATTTTTGGTATTTTGACAGTGGTTGTTCAAGACATATGACAGGTGACAGGTCTATTCTTACAGACATAAAACCTATGCATTGTGGATCTGTTACTTTTGGCAATGGAATTGAAGGTAATGTTCTTGGAATGGGTACTCTTAACTTTGAAGGGTTGCCTAGAATCAAAAGAGTGTTACTTGTGGAAGGACTTAAAGCTAACCTACTTATCATAAGTCAAATTTGTGATCAAGGTTATACTGTTAACTTTGATAAAGAGAATTGTTTTGTTTTAAACAAGAATGGTGAGAATGTTCTTGAAGGTTTTAGATCTAATGACAATTGCTACACTCTTCTGCCGTCTATTATGTGTCAATCTGTTGTGAGTAATAACACTGATGTGTGGCATGCTAAACTTGGTCACATAAATTTCAAAACTTTGAAAAAATTGTCATATGCAGGGATTGTTCGTGGTTTACCTAAGCTATGTAAAGAATCTGATGGTAAGTGCAAGAGTTGTCAACTTGGTAAGCAATTAAAAATTACACATAAAAGTATTTCTGACGTAAACACTTCGAAAGTTTTAGAATTGCTTCACATGGATCTTATGGGTCCAATTCAAATTGAGAGTTTAAATGGGAAAATGTATATTTTTGTTTGTGTGGATGATTTTTCTAGATATACTTGGGTGGATTTCTTGAAAGAAAAATCTGATACTTTTGATGCATTTAAAACTCTTTGCTTGAAATTAAAAGTTGAAAAAGATTGCAACATTGGAAAAATTGTTCGTATAAGAAGTGATCATGGTAAAGAGTTTGAGAATTCTGTCTATGATGATTTTTGTAAGTCTGCATGTATTTCTCATGAGTTTTCAGCTCCCAAAACTCCTCAACAGAATGGAGTTGTAGAAAGGAAAAACCGCACTCTTCAAGAAATGGCTAGAGTGATGCTAAATAGCAAAAAATTGACCAAACGGTTATGGGCAGAAGCAATTAACACTGCTTGCTATATCATAAATCGTATTTTTCTCCGTCCAGGTACATCTAAAACATCTTATGAAATTTGGAAAGGTAAGAAACCAAGTGTGGCTTACTTTCATGTTTTTGGATGTGTTTGTTACATTTTAAGAGATAGATAAAATCTTGGTAAATTTGATGCTAAGAGTGATGAAGGTGTTTTTATTGGATACTCCACTAACAGTAGGGCTTATCGTGTGTATAACATGAGAACCCAAACTGTAATGGAGTCGGCTAACATTGTTATTGATGATGCCAGTGATTTTTCTGAGTTTTCTACTGAGGAAGAAATTGATAGGTTTATTGATGAACTTACTGAAAAACACGAAAAAGCTTGTGTCAGTGATACTACTGTTGCAACGTCTGGTCCATCTGTTCCAACAGATCATGAATCCAATGAAACTGATTCTGGACAGACAGAAAAGAGATTTCCAGATATTATTTCGGATGAAGTCCAAAAGGAGCCATCAACCAAAGTTAAATTAAATCATCCAGCAGATTTAATACTTGGAAATCCAAAAGACAGTATGGTAACAAGAAGAAGGCTTAGTAATGTTGTTCAATTTGTTTGTTTCTTATCTTTAATTGAGCCTAAAAATGTGAAAGAAGTTTTAACTGATGAAAATTGGATTAAAGCTATGCAGGAGGAATTGGAACATTTTTTTAGAAACAAAGTGTAGATCCTTGTGCCAAGACCGTTGCATACCAATATTATTGGCACAAAATGGATTTTCAAGAATAGATCTAATGAATTTGGTACAATTGTGCGAAATAAAGCAAGATTAGTGGCACAAGGATACACACAAGTGGAAGGAATGGACTTTGATGAAACATTTGCACCTGTTGCAAGACTTGAATCAATTAGATTATTATTGTCTATTGCTTCTTTGATTGGTTTCAGGTTGTTCTAAATGGATGTCAAATCCGCATTTCTCAATGGGATCTTGAATGAAGAGGTATATGTTGACCAACCCAAAGGGTTTGAAGATCCCCATGCACCTGATCATGTTTACAAATTGGAGAAAGCTCTTTGTGGTTTGAAGCAAGCCCCTTGGGCTTGGTATGAGAGACTCACTCAATTTCTTGTTTCTCATGGATACAAAAGGGGTGGAGTAGATAAAACTTTATTTATCAAAAATATTAAATCTAACATAATTATTGCTTAGATTTATGTTGATGATATTGTGTTTGGTTTTACTTCTGACAATGAGGTGCAGGTATTTGTGAAACAAATGAAAGAGGAATTTGAAATGAGCATGGTGGGAGAATTGACCTATTTCTTAGGTTTGCAAGTCAAGCAGTTAGATGAAGGCACATTTGTTTCTCAAAGCAAATATGCTAAGAACTTGGTGAAAAAGTTTGGACTTGAAAGTTCAAAGATTGCCAAAACACCAATGGGAGCGACTGTGAAGCTATCCAAAGATGAAAATGGTGTCAAAGTTGATCCTACACTGTATAGGAGCATGATTGGTAGTCTTCTTTCTCTCACTACTAGTAGACCTGATTTGAGTTATAGTGTTGGTGTGTGTGCCAGGTACCAAGGAAATCCCATGGAGTCTCATGTTCCAGCTGTCAAAAGAATCATTCGATATGTTCATGGGACTGTTGATTATGGTATTTGGTATTCAAAAGAAACTAACCCTAATCTAGTGTGTTTTAGTGATGCTGATTGGGCAGGTAACACTGATGACAGAAAAAGCACTAGTGGAGGATGTTTCTTCTTGGGAAATAATCTAGTCTCTTGGCACAACAAGAAACATAATTATATTTCTCTTTCAACAGCTGAGGCCGAATACATTGCAGCAGGAAGTTGTTGTGCACAACTGTTGTGGATGAAGCAAATGATGATGGATTATGGGTTTGATCTTGACATTTTAACTATTTTTTGTGATAATACAAGTGCAATTAATATTTCAAAAAATCCTGTGCAACATTCTCGTACTAAACATATTGATATTCGTCATCATTTCATAAGAAAATTAGTTGAAAATAAAGTTCTTGTCTTGGAATATATTGAAACACATATACAGATTGCTGATATTTTCACTAAAGCTCTTGATTCGGTTCGCTTTGATTTCCTTTGAAAATCTTTGGGGGTTTGTTCTCTTTAAATTTCCTTGTTATTGTGTTGTCACTCTTGATCAAATGTGTGTTGTTTAAGTTTAAGAAAATTGTCAATTAATTTGAAAATTTTGTTGTGTGTCAAGCTAGATAATCTGACTTGTGTTTATGAGCCTTTGGTTGTATATTCTTGAGAGAAAAATAATCAATTCCTCCTAGGCATATTCGAGTAAATCAATCAATGTTTAATGTTTGAGCTTCCTTTTGTGTAGCATTGTTTCAAGCTCCTGTGAAAGAATAGAGCTACCTACATCAGTGTGTGAAAGCCGTCTTTTGAGTAAGTTGGAACTATGTAATTCAGAGTTATGAAGAGGATACGCTACCATAGAAAAGGGCTACGACTGGTGTAGTGTGATTTAATATATTCTTTGTCTCCAAGGATTTTATTTTGTCCTCTTTCTCTATTTGGAATACCATGATTTGTCTCTTTGTTGTTTTGTACTTTGTTTAACATTTTTTTTTAAAATATAAAAAAAGGGAAAAGTTCAAAAAGAAGATCGTGTGGGGTTTTTGGTTACCTTTTTAGTGTTGAAATTCTCTATTTATTCTATTTCCTTTTATAAAATAAAATAAAAAAAAGGGTAAGTTTGTTATCTTGATCGTGTGTCTTAAGGTTTGTTTCCTTTTATTTTTTAATAAATAAACAAAATTAAAAAAAGGGAAACCTCTTTTTGCCGTGGGTGTCCTAAATGGGAAAGTTTTGTCCTTAAAAAGCTTGTCACTACCCATTTTTTTCTCACCCACGATCCCTCTAAGCCTTCTCTTCTTCTTCTAATTTTTTTCTCTCATTGTTTTTGTAAGTGTTTGCTATTTTTTAGAGAAGGAACAATGGTGAAAACTCGTGGAGCTTCCTCTAAGAAGACCACTGCTTCTCAATCCAGAAAGGTGCCCTCTCCGTCGCCTCCTCCATCTGTGTCAACAGCGCCTCCATCTGTTCCAGCACCAACAACATCTGTTGGGAAAACTCCCAAATTCAAGGCGCGCAAGAAGGTGTTCTCCCTCTCTACTGAACACCCCATGGTGTTTCCAGATATCACAGCTGATATTGTCGACATTGCACCACCATCTGAAGTGGTGGTGCCCTCTCGAGCCAAGAACCTATCTCTTATTCCGATTGAATCGTCTCTTATGGCTAGGGCAAAATTAAAATCTGTTTCATCCTCTTCCAAAGCTGCTGCTGCTAGGTTACTCAAGCTGCCCATGAAGCCGAGCCAGTCCAAGAAAAATTATGTGGCTCCAAAAAGAAAATTGGGGTTGGACTCGTCTTCTTCCCCCTTGACTGCTGCCAAGAAAAGATTGAAGGCTCATCCCCCTTCTCCGTCTTCCTCCGAATTTGACCCTGAGGAAGCAAAATCTGAGTATGAAACAACCCATGATACCACCTTATCTGATGAATCTGTTCCTGACAATGCGGAATCAGAGGCTGAGTCTGATGAGCCAAAACAAGAAGACATTGTCCCCTCTGAACAAGAAGCTAAATCTGACATAGAGCCAGTTGCAACTCCTTTGTCATCCAAGGCTAAAGGCAAGAGACCTATTTCTGATTCTACACCATCTCCAAAACTGTCAGGTGTAAATTTCAAACCTTATTCTTCAACTTTTTGTTATAATGACAATGCTCGTGATATGGTTCTCTATGCTCAAAGGAAATTTCTCATTGAGAGAAATTATGTCTTGAGTGATCATCGGCCTTATGGTGTGCTAACAATGCTTCAAGATCGAAAATGGACAGGTTCTTTGGTTAAATTTACTGGTTTGGTGGATAGAATAGTCAAGGAATTCTATGCCAATCTTACTAATGAAATTATTGAACCTAAATCTCCTCTATATTGTAAAGTGTTTGTTAGGGGCCATTGGTTCTCTTTTTCTCCACAAGATATTGCCCATGCTTTGCATCTTCCTCTTGATGTTGAGGATGATGATGATCTTGCCTCACTTGACAAGGATGCGGTTATCACAGAATTAGTAGGGCAAACAATGGTATGGCCATCTAATACAGTCATCTCGGCCACTAATCTCACCTACGCTTATGTTGTTCTCCATAAGTTTGCCACAACGAATTGGAAACCAACTTCTCACACCGCAACTATCTCATTTGACATAGCCTCTTTTTTGTACAAAGTGGGAACCGGAATTGGTATAAACTTGGCTATGTTTATCTATGATCAAATCATTGGATTTCGAAAAGGTAATAGGAGAAACTTGAATCTTCCTTTTCCTCAAGTTATTTATAAAGTTTTGAGTATGCAGAAAAAAGATCTCCAGCGTGATCAAGAAGACTTGGTGGCTCCCACTACTGCTGCTCCCTACAAGGCCTTTGCTCCAACTACTGAAGCTACTGATGCTCCATCAACCAAGAAAGTCAAGCCTCAATCTCTGAAGTTTGCCTCGGATGACATTCCTCTTGAATCATCCTCTGTTCCCACAGATTCAGGACTTGTTGCTACAGAACTAGCTGCTGTTCGAGCCTCTGTTGATTCTTTGGCTGCTCGAGTGACGACGATTGAAGGACTGCAACGTTCTATGTTGGATGTTGTTCAAACTCTGTCCAAGGATCCAGTCGTTTAGTTTTACTTATTTTTATGTCTTTTGTCCTAAGAACATTGATACTTTCTTTTGTTTTATGTTTTATGTTTCTTTGGCTTCTTTGAAAGACACAAAGGGGGAGAGTAGATACCTCCAAAAACCTGCTGTGTTAGTTGTTTTGTTTAACTCTGGACCTTCTTATTTTGAGGGGGAGTTAAGTCTAGTTTCTTTATATGTTTGTTATAAGTTAATGCATGTTTGCAGGAGAGTTTTTTCTCTTTACTTGTAACTAACATTTGTGTTGCAGGTTTTTGAATTAATTTTGTCTATCAAATTGCCAAAAGGGGAGATTGTAAAATCCTTTATTGGCATATTTGACAAAATTGAAAAAATTAATTAAAGAAGTATTTTCGAAATGGGTAGTTTTGTTGTGAAATGTTTTCTAAAATCAGATTGTTCTGTATATGTTAATAGAATAAATATATAATTTTCTATAAAAGATTATCTTGTCTTAACTTTTGTATATATGGAAATTATTGGTATTTATTTCTTGATTTGATTTGGTTGTCCAGAAACCGTGTACAACTTGCAAAGATAATGTATATATTGTTTCCTTATTTATTTAAGGAAACTTGGTTTAAAAACTGTCCAGGTTCAATGAATCTGTTTGAACGGATTGACAGTCTGTTTGAACAAATTCTAACTTTCCTTTTTGGGAAGATTTTCCATTTATTGGCTAATTGGTTTCTAATTTGTTTTCCACGACCTAAAAGGATTCTAAAGGGTATATAATCATCCTTAGGTCGTTGGTTTTTTTATTATCTCTCTTGGTGTATTATTTTCCAAATATTTTCAAGTTTTAGAGAGACTTTTTATTATGTGAAGAACTTGAGTCCAACAAGTTCTTAGTGGTTTATTATAGTGTACTTCTGTATTGTTTTCTTTGTGCTAATTGTGCAGGTAGAACACACTTGAACATTGTTCATCAAGCTTCGGGAGAAGTCTTGTTTGTGAGTCACTTTTCGGGAGGAAAAATGCAAGTGTTATGATTTGAAGGGAGTTCAAGATCTTAGCACTTAAGAAATTTGATTAGGAGTTTAGATTACAACAGTTGCGAAAAATTAAAGAGGGAGTCTTTATTTGTATAAGTCAATTTGGTTTTGTAATCGTTTAGATATTCTTCTAATAAATTTCATTCTCTGGGCGTGGCTCCGTGGACTAGTAGCAATTTGCAAAGATTGCTGATACCACGTATAATTTCGTGTGTTATTTACCTTATGTTCGTTTTTATCTTATTGTGATAAACTGTTTAAACATATCTGGTTTCTTTTCAAACAGTTTCTATGTCTGTTTCAACATTTCTGTAACAGTTCAGCAATTAATTATTTAAATTGAATAATTAAGTTGGTAATCATAAAAAACGGAATTTCAGAAGCGTCAAACTCGTACATGTGTTTTGTGAAAAGATCTGAGACTTAACTACCAATTAATAATGTGACAATAGAGTTCACACCAAGTTGTTTGAAACAGTAACCCATTTCCTAGTGCAACCGGGTTATGTTTTCATGCATAGTACACATTTTACCAACCTGAAAAGCTCTTTTCTTAACCGTGGTATAATTTGAAACAAGAAAACATTCTAATTTCTATACATAAATAAGGACAGAAATAGAGAATAACTTCCTCTTCACTTTACTCTCAAGTGGAGATAGAGCTAATATAAGAACAGGGTTTTTTTCTAAAAGTTTTAGTTTTAATAAGACTTCTTCATCTTATCGCAAGATTTGGGTTTGTGAGAGAAAGTACATTTTTAGAGTGCTGAGGAGTCTCACATATGGCTAAAAAATTTGGACCAAAATGGTGTAATAATATGAGGGTGATTGGAGTTTGTATGATTGGTTTTCTTGTTGTAGCTTCATCAGTCTTATTAGTTTCAGGTAATGAAATTAGTACTGCACAAAAAGCTGCAACTCAAGAGATTTATCCCAATTATGTTACCAGAGTCTCCAACAATTCTTCACATCCTAACACTCGATCAGGATATATCCATGTTTGGCCAGTAAGTTCCATATATTTTCATTACTATTTCTCCTTTGCTGGTATTTTGCTTTGAGTAATTCCTGTATTTTGGCAAATATTGAGTCCTGTGCATATTATATATTATACCTGTTTTTATCTTCACCTGTACTTCTAAGCAAAAACAATGAAATTTGGGTTCTGATTAGGACATGAAATTTGGATGGAAAATTGTGGTGGGAGGGATAATTGGATTTCTAGGGGCAGCATTTGGGAGTGTTGAAGGGGTTGGTGGTGGTGGGACTTTTGTCCTAATCCTCACTCTCATTATTGGGTTTGATGAAAAATCATCAACTGCAATCTCCAAGTGTAAGTAACTTTGATAATCTCCACTTGACCAATATTATATTACAATACTAGTTAATTACTATTTAAATGTTTCTCAGTATAAATAAAATTATGAGTTTCTAAGCTTTGTTTGACCTGTAGGCATGGTTATGGGGGGAGCAGCTGCCACTGTCTTGTACAACTTACGACAAAGACATCCAACACTGGATTTTCCCATCATAGATTATGACCTTGCACTTCTATTTCAACCAATGTTGATGCTTGGGATCACTATTGGAGTTTCTTTTAATGTCATTTTTGCAGATTGGATGATCATACTCTTGCTTATCATTGTACTCCTCAGTAATGCAATTGGCCTCAATATTTTTCTTCCTATTTTTTTGTAATGACCCATATTTCCTAATAAGGTTTAGGACCTTGATTAGGATGCCGGGAGGGTCATAATTGATTTATTATGCCATTAAATGATTATATGCATGTTTATATGAATTATATTTGTACGCCCTGTTTTTCCTACGGGCTGATTAGCGAGCTGAGCTGTGCCTAATCATGATTACCTCGTGGACATCCCAAAACCGGGGCTGCCATCATAAGATCATACCTCCTTAGCTCGAGGTAACCCAAGGGTTCGCCTCTGGTTGCTTAAAGACTGAGTCCGGGCTCTGAAGGCCGAGGGTCGAGTTAAGTATCCAGCTCGTGGTACGAGCTGGAGTTGGGGGCTGTGACCCTTTATAAAGTCAACCACGCAAGGTAAACGTGCATATATCAGACATCACATGTCTGATATATCCCTGACTTCCCAAACACGCAGCATGAACGTGCGTATTCAGACACCCACGACTAGTTTGGGCCGTGCGGCCCATTATCTCCTTACCTACTGATTTGACTACACTTATGTGTCAGGTTTAGGAATTAATCATGAATGTCACAGAGTTGACATGATAGGTAAGAAGGTCACGGGATGACCTTCTTACCAACTCCCAGGTGCCTTCTCCTATAAATATGGAGACCCTGGGAGTTAAAAAGGGTTGGCTGATTCGGCTGGATAGGACATTGTAAGAAATACCCTGTAATCAAATATCCAGTATATAGCAATAATACTTACTAGTGGAGTAGAAGGATTTTAACCTTTGAACCACTCAAAAACGTATTTTGTGTCACCAACTCATTTCTAAGATCATTCATCTATTTCGGTTCAACATAAGCACTAATCCCTTTCTCTTCTTTTCTTAAATACCTGTTGGCGAAGAACCGCGTCAACAGTTTGGTGCTTTCATTGAGAGCAAGTCAGATTAGTGCTGTCGCAAACGTCCAACTATGGTGACTACTCGATCCAGACACGGTAACGAGACAGAGTAGCATGATGGGCAGGAGGCTCATCATACAGCCATCCCTGGTGAGCAAGTTCCTGAAGTCCAGCAGCGGCCAGGAAAACAGCCGGCGGGCCAAGATGACACCAGAAGTTCGGCGCCCCGACCGCCTAATCCAAACCCATGTTATTACACTGCGGTGGAGATGGAGAATGCTCAGCTGAGGAGCCAGCTGGCATTAGCTAACCAGCAGATCAAGGATGTGCTGGCCCGACTACCCCCTCTCACAACCGACGCTAACGTCGGAGAGAGGCAAGGTGAGGCTCCTAAGTCTCACCGTGGTAACCGGTCCAGGCATAGCCGCTCGGACAGACTTCCGGCAGCCAACTCCACTCCTTCATCGCACCATCGAGAGGCAAACTTCGGGGAAATGCCTAGAGCCGAACAACAGCAGTACAGCTGTTCGGTCAGAACATCGATGTAATGCCCTGGATTCCCTAATGTGGTTTAACGGCTGGATTTGTAGGCCGGGAGGGCCATAATTGTTTAATTATGCCATTTAATGTGTTTATGCATGTTTATGAGAATTATATTATAATATAATGTTAATTGTATGCATGTCGATGATATATGTTGAGACCACATTATGATGTGGGTTTGTTCGAGCTGTTCGACATGAGACGATCGTAGAATATTGATTAGCGGTTTAGTCACAACGGGTTTAAGTGTCGGGACTTGGGTTGAGTCTTGGGGTGATTTTGAGGGTTAGAGCATTACCGGGAGATAAAGGGTAACAGGATGTGAGTTATTGGTATTTGAGATTTTTGAGAATAGCGGGAATTATAGAGCGTTAATTATGATTAACGAGTTAGGAGGAAAGTACCAAAAATGCCCTTGGGAGTCTTTAGAAACCATTAATTGACCTAGGGGTAAAATGGACATTTCACCCCTAGGATAGATATAACCTTTGTTGACTGAAGGAAATGGTGGAAAAACAGAGTGTATTTTAGAGTTCTCCCGTACCTTCTTCTCCTCACTGTTCTTTGTGGTTTTTGAACCAATTTTGAGGATTCAAGCTTAGGAAGCAAGCCTTGGGAGATTGGGAGTGTGTTCCACCATTGAAGAGCTTCATAAGCCAAGCTTTGGGTAAGTTTCTAACCATAGTTTCTCTGGTTTGCTCTGTTTTGGTTTTGTTTTGCAGCTGAGTTTACTAGGATGAATTCATGGTTTTTGTTGGGAGTTTTGGCTAGGTTTCCCATGCTTGTGATGTTTGGGATGTGTTGGGATGGTATTTGGGTTTATTTGGCATCAAGAATAGGCTTTGGAAGCTTGGAGATTGAGTTAGAAACGAAGGAGATGAAGAAGGTCGGTTCAGGGATGTTTTGGGCTGGAGGTAGCGCTACAGCGCCCACCCTAGGGCGCTATAGCGCTCCTCAGGAGGCTTTTTGGCTTTTGGGAGGTTCTGAGTAGAGCGCTGTGGCGCTAGGGGTTGAGCGCTGTAGCGCTACCCTGTTCCTTCCAAACCCTGTTTTGAGTGTTTTTAAGGGTTTTTGACTTGGGGTTTCAATCCTTAAGGCCCGGGATCGATTCTACTCACCGTGTGGGCATGTTTCGAGGTCCCGAGGATGGTGCTTAGGTTAAGACCCTATTATTGTGGATTCTCATTAATGGAGGTTATAATTGGTTGTGATTAGGTAACTGCTAAGGAACTAAAAGACCGATCGTTCTCAGGGGTCGTCTTTATCATACTTCTCGCTCGAACTTGAGGTAAGAAAACAGTGTATGGATACAGTTGCACCCTGTACAGGTATATGACATGCATGGTTTGATATTGAAGCATGTTGGTTGATATGTGAACGTGGATTGCATATTAAATGCTAATGAATGCTGATTACCTGTTCAAGACACTGACTAGTCAGGGACCGACTCTAAAGTCGACGATCACGCATTGAATGGCTCTATGGCATTAATGCGGGACCGACCCTAAGGTCGAAGAACTTATAAGCGCTTGCCTGGTCTATGACCAGATGACTATAGCCAAGGTATATGACCCCGGTGACCATTTGTCACGTGGCTAAGGGACGTTGTCCATAGTTTCGACTCTAGAGTCGTGAGGAAGGTTATGTTGGTGACCAATCACCATGCACCTGTCCTGAACAAACTTATGAACGAAACACTTATCGATTAAGCCCTGGTGACCCTATCGTCACATGGCTAGAGGGAGCGATGCTCATTACTGTGACTTTTGGCTATTGTCACCTATTCGTTGGACTGATAGTCCTGAATGGTTACTATGATCGTTGTTGATATTATATCATGTTTTATTATGTTTTCTTGCTGGGCCTTGGCTCATGGGTGCTATGTGGTGCAGGTAAAGGAAAGGAAAAGCTTGGCCAGCCTTGAGTAGAGAGCTTAGGCGGTGTGATGTACATACAGGGCCGCTTGACCGCCACAGTCAAGGAGTTCTCAGAGGGACTAGGGGTTTACCCTATTTTTGCCGCTTAGGCCGGCGGAGTTTGTAAATTTGGAACTGTAGCAACTCTTTTGTATTACGAACCACTTGTAAACATTTTAAAAGGCTCATGAGCAGTTTATTTACTTAATGAAATGTAACCTTTCCTTTTTACTGGTTTTCTACCTTAACCTGATAATAACACTTAGATCACGTTTTTAACCAAAGGACTCGGGTAGCGGGTCAAATTTCTGGTTCACCGTTCTCCGTAACTGTTCTGGGGTAGCCAGGGCATTACAATCGACTCCTAGTTCCCAACCATCCTCGAGCGCGCCCAGGAGAGCTCGAGGAAATTCCAGAAGGAGATCTGGGGAGGGCTCGCAGCGTCAGCCCGTCCCCAACAACCGTCCTGCGCCTCGTCCAGACCGCCAGGCACGGGACCAGCAAGTTGGCAGGGCCGAAAGGCCCCCACCGAGCTTAATCCATCCAGACGGAACCAGGATCACCTCTCTGGTCAGGCATCCTCCGTCTCCAATCAGATATCCATCTCCTCCTCGGCCCGTTCGAGATATTCCAGCCTATGGAAGTAGCAGGAGAGATCCGCCATCAGCTGGACCTTTCCGGCGTAGCAGGGCGCCAAGGGAAAGCCCAGATCCTCAGCACCAAAGGCGAGCTCCAAGCCTCTCTAGCAGGAGCCACTCGACTGGCAGTCGCCGGAGTGACCTTTCTGGCGGGGACCCACGTCAGCGTTTGAGTTCGGCACAAAGTCCTCAGGCCACCCAGGAGGCGACCTGCGAGATCGCTTAAACTCCCATAGAGGGGAGCAGGTAGGAGGAGACATTCATGCTCGCTTAGGGGGGGCCCTGTCCGAAGTACGTAACGGAGGGAATGCCCTAAATAACCTATCTCAAGATAGGAGGGGCAATAACCCACCAAATATGCACAATGGATCCGGAGCTGTTGAACAGCCCCGGAATAACCAAGGACATCAGGACCAAACCCTCGAGCGGCTGGCTCAGATGGAGGAGCTAATGAGGAAGCTCCTATCAGAGAAAGAGAAGGATGAATATGATTCGGGGGACGAGATGGAGCTTTTCGCCCCCAGCATAGCAGCAACGGCTTACCCAGCGGGTTTTCGTATGCCGCACCTGTCAAAGTTCAATGGGGATGGAGACCCATCAGACCATCTGGGGATGTTCAACACCCTAATGATGGCCCACAACATTGGCCCCAAGCTGAGGTGCTTAATCTTTCCTTCCACCCTGACCGGACCAGCAAGGCAGTGGTTCAAGCAAGGCAAAAGACACTCAATCAGCTCCTGGAAAACTTTCTCAGCTGACTTCAAAAGGGCATTCCGAGCCTCCCAGGCCGCCCGCGTTCAGGCCGACTCTCTGGCCAACGTGAGGCAGCAGCCCGGCGAAACTCTGAAGGCTTACCTGAGCAGATTCGCGAACGTCGCTGCTCGGGCCAGAGATGCGGATGACAGCTCCAAACTCATGGCCATGAGAACCGGAATCCTCGTCAGAGGAGAGCTCTGGAAGGATATACAAAGGAAAGGAGTTAGCTCGGTGAACAAATTCCTTAATAGGGCCTAGGAATGGATCAACTTGGAAGGAGGCCGAAGCCTCAGCTGCGGGAACCAGCCAGGTCCCTGAACAGCCCGCTGGAGTAGGGACGGAGGTCGTGGCAGCGACCCAGAACGTCACACAGAACAACCAGCTCGGCGGAGGCAAAAGAAAGGGGAATGGCGAAGGCGGCCAGCACGGCCAAAAGAAGAATAAGTCCGTAGACAAGTTCAAGCCCGTCTTCGTGACTTATACAGAGCTCACCCAATCTAGGGAGAATATCTTCCTAGCCAACTCTACTCGAGTCCCCTGGAAGAGGCCGGAGCCGTTGAAGCACCACAAGGGGAAGAGAGACACCTCCAAGTTTTGCCGTTTTCATAACGATGTTGGCCACAATACCGACGATTGTAGGCATCTAAAAGATGAGATCGAGACTCTCATCTGAGCCGGCCCCTTGGCTCAATACGCGCGGAACAGGGTTCCAGCAAGTCGACCTGCTCCAGAAGTCCCGGCCAGTCAGCCCGGATCTCGGGTAGATCAGGACGTCCCCCCTCCCGTGGTAGGAGGAGAGATATCCACCATCTCTGGAGGTCCGCACATGGCCGGCACGAGCAGGGGCGCCCAGAAAAGGTACGTGAATGAACTAAAGGCGCATAACAGAGTAGAGTTCGTCCCGGAGTAGCGTCAGTCAAAACAGCAGCGATTGGAGAGACAACCGATCATTTTTACGGAGGAGGATGCGGGACATGTCCAATTCTCGCACAATGACCCTCTGGTCGTAGCAGTTCAGCTCGCCAATCGGAGGGTTAGGAGGGTGCTGATCGACAATGGGAGCTCGGTGAACCTCCTATTCCGGTCCACATTGGAGAAGATGGGTTTGACCATCGCCGAGCTGAAGGCTACCTCCATGATGCTGTATGGTTTCTCAGGAGAAGGATCAGCAGCAATAGGGACGATCGAGCTGGTGATCACCCTAGGAGAAGGACCCCGGACAGTCTCCAAACTCCTCGAGTTCGTGGTCATTGACTGCTCCGCAGCGTACAACGCAATTTTGGGGCGACCTACGCTCATAGCGTTTGAGGCCATCACCTCCATTCGCCACCTCGCGATGAAATTCCCTACTTCCACGGGAATATGCACTGTCCATGGTGATCAGCTCGCTGCCAGGGAATGTTACAGCATTTCCATGAAGGGAAAATCTAAACCCGGGCAGCTAGCAATGGCCATCTAAGGTGGTGAAGAGGAATCCCAGGAACCCTTGGCTGGTCCTGAGATTGAAAAACCTCAAAGCGCCGAAGGGGAAAATATCGTCTTAAGTGAGGATATTGACCCCCGAATAGGCGAGGACAGGTCCGAGCTCCAGGCTATTGAGGAGCTCGAAGAAGTGAACATCGATCCACAGAACCCTTCAGGGAAGGTCAAGCTCGGGAAAAACCTCTGTAGCAAGAGGAAGGAGGAGCTGACTAGGTTTCTGCGGGATAGCCTGGACGTGTTCGCATGGTCACACAAGGATATGGTGGGAATTAGCCCCAGTGTCATCATGCACACGCTTCATCTGGATAAAAGTGTTCCTGCCAAGTCCCAGAAGCAAAGACGGTTAGGAACAACCCGGGCTGAAGCCCTAGAGGAAAAAGTAGCCCGACTCAAGAAATGCAGCTTTATCCGTGAAGCCAAGTTCCCGATCTGGGTCGCCAACCCCGTGCTGGTCCCAAAGCCCAACGGGAAGTGGCGGACCTGCATCGACTTCTTCGATCTGAATAAAGCCTGCCCCAAGGATTGTTTTCCATTGCCAAGGATTGACCAGTTGGTGGATGCCACGACAGGGCACGAGCTCATGTCCTTCATGGACGCATACTCAGGCTACAATCAGATCGCCATGAATCTGGCGGACCAGGAACACACCAGTTTCATGACCCGACTAACGTTTATTGTTACAAGGTCATGCCGTTTGGGCTGAAGAATGCCGGAGCTACCTACCAAAGGTTAGTAAACAGAATGTTCGCAAACCAGATCGGAAAAAACATGGAAGTGTACATTGATGACATACTAGTCAAGTCAAAGATTGTCGATAACCATGTTTCCGACCTGGAAGAATGTTTTAAGATACTACGGGAGTATGGCATGAGGCTCAATCCACAGAAGTGCACTTTTGGAGTCGCATCAGGAAAATTCCTGGGGTTCATAGTCAATACCCGAGGAATCGAGGCAAACCCCGACAAGATCAGATCATTGCTCGAGCTCCCTTCACCCAGGTCGCGCAAGGATGTCCAAGGCCTGACAGGAAGAGTGGCTGCCCTCAACCGGTTTATTTCGAAATCCACCGATAAATGCTTGCCATTCTACAACCTGCTTCAAGGAAACAAGAAGTTCGAATGGACAGAAGAGTGCGAAAGCGCTTTCCTCGACCTGAAGGCACATCTGGCCGAGCCGCCCGTGTTATCCAAACCAAAAGCAGGAGAGCCTCTTTTTCTCTACCTAGCTGTCACAGAGGATGCAGCTAGTGCCGTATTAGTCCCGGAAGAAGACCGGGTTCAGAAACCAGTTTACTACATCAGCAAGAGACTTCTCGGAGCTGAATCCCAGTACCCGTTGATGGAGAAATTGGCGTTCTACCTTATCACGACCTTGCGAAAGCTCAGGCCGTACTTCCAGTCCCACTCAATACACGTCATGACCGCAGACTTTAAGGTAGGTTTTGCAAAAACTTGAAGCATCGGGATGTCTGTTAAAATGGGCTATCGAACTCAGTCAGTTCGAGATTTTGTACACCCCACGAACTACTATAAAAAGTCAGGCCCTGGCCAATTTTGTAGCAGAGTGCACAGGATTCCGGGAGGATCCTGCAGAAGACTCACCCCAGGTCACCTTGGCCCAGGCGTCATGGAGGATCTTCGTGGATGGTTCATCCAACGAGAACGACTCCGAAGCTAGAATCATTTTGATATCCCCCGAGGGACATATATTCCACTCGGCACTGAGATTCGAATTCAAGGCCTCCAACAACGAGGCCGAATACAAAGCTTTGCTGGCCGGGCTGAGGATAGCTCAGGAGCTGAAGGCGAACTCCGTCCAGTGCTTCAGTGACTCCCAGCTCGTGGTAAACCAGGTGTTGGGCGAATATCAAGCACGGGGACCCAAAATGGCTGCTTACCTAGCGAAGGTAAAAGTCGAGCTGTTCGCGTTTGAGCAAGGCTCGATCGAACAGATACCTCGGGAGCAGAACGCCAACGCAAACGCCCTTGCCAAGCTCGCCACCTCCGGGGAGACGGAGACCTTGGGGTTAGTACCAGTAGAATTCTTGGAAAAACCAAGTATAGAAGAAGCCAGAACGGAGGTCGAGATGATCGACGCCAGGCCGACCTGGATGACTCCCGTCCTTGAGTATCTTGTCGAGGGAAAGCTACCTGAAGGACGTAATGATGCACGACGAATCCTGTATCAAGCTCCCAGGTACACGGTACTAGATGGGGTGTTATACCGACGTGGGCACTCCCTACCTCTCCTACGATGTGTTCTTCCAGACGAAGCAAAGGCCATTCTACAGGAAGTACATGAAGGTTTTTGCGGAGATCACACTGGGGGGCAAAGCTTGGCCTTAAAGGTCCTGAGGCAAGGATATTACTGGCCAACTCTATCCAAAGACTCGATCTCATACGTGAAGAAGTGCGACAAGTGCCAGCGGTTCGCCACGGTTGCCCGAGCTCCCCCAGTCGAGCTGAAGATGATCTCGTCCCCATGGCCGTTTGCAGTTTGGGGAATCGACTTGGTTGGCGCCCTCCCTACAGGAAAGGGCGGGGTCCGTTACGCCGTGGTAGCCATCGACTACTTTACGAAGTGGGCTGAGGCATAACCTTGGGCGACGATAACGTCCAAGAAAGTGCTTAACTTCGTGGTTAAGAGCATTATCTGCCGATTCGGCCTGCCCAAGAAGATCGTTTCCGACAATGGCACTCAGTTTGACAGCGACCTGTTCACCGAGTTTTGCGAAAGGTACGGAGTCGTGAAAAGTTTCTCCTCCGTGGCCTATCCTCAGGCGAATGGCCAGGTCGAGGCTGTCAACAAGACTCTAAAGGCGAGCCTTAAGAAGAGATTAGACGAAGCGAAGGGGGTCTGGCCAGAACAGCTCCCCCAGGTCCTGTGGGCATACCGGACCTCGCATCGGACTCCTACAGGTCATACTCCTTTCTCCCTGACCTTTGGTAGTGAGGCAGTCCTCCCTGTGGAGATTAAGGTGCTTTCACATAGGGTCCAGTCTTATGACCAGGACCGAAACCACGAGCTACTTTGCGCTTCCCTTGACTTAGTTGATGAAAGGCGAGAAGATTCGCAACTCCAGCTCGCCCATTATCAGCAGAAGATCACTCGTGATTTCAACTCCAAAGTCAAAAAGCGCGCCTTTTGCGTCGGCGACCTGGTCCTAAGGAGAGTTTTCTTGGCCGGTAAAGATCCCAAAGATGGAGTCTTAGGACCGAACTGGGAAGGACCATGTCAGGTCGTCGAGGTCATTAAAGAGGGAACTTACAAGTTAGCTCGGCTCGATGGAGGGGCAGTTCCACGAACTTGGAACGCCATCCATTTAAAGAAATATTATCAATGATTCCCTTGTAAGGTCTGAAAGGCCATTTTCTATGTATTAAGCAATGAGAATTAACTTTTTGTTTATATTTGTACATGTTTTCAAGTGTAATCTAAAGTAACCACGAAAGACCCTTTCCCAGGTACTTGGGGGGCATATGGTACCTGGATATGACCAGGTCGCCTTTAAAACTTAGAAGTTGATTTAAATCTATTGATCGTTGTTCTTCCTAAAGAGCTCGAGATATAGATAAAAATTAACACGAACTAAGTTTTCAAATAAGTTCCTGGATATAACCAGGTCATAAAACTTAGAAGTTGATTTAAATCTATTGATCGTTGTTCTTCCTAAAGAGCTCGAGATATAGATAAAAATTAACACGAACTAAGTTTTCAAATAAGTTCCTGGATATAACCAGGTCATAAAACTTAGAAGTTGATTTAAATCTATTGATCGTTGTTCTTTCTAAAGAGCTTGAGATATAGATAAAAATTAACACGAACTAAGTTTTCAAATAAGTTCCTGGATATAACCAGGTCATAAAACTTAGAAGTTGATTTAAATCAATTGATCGTTGTTCTTCCTAAAGAGCTCGAGATATGGATAAAAATTAATGCGAACTAAGTTTTCAAATTAAGTTCTTGGATATAACTAGGTCATAAAACTTAGAAGTTGATTTAAATCTGTTGATCGTTGTTCTTCCTAAAGAGCTCGAGATAGGGATAAAAATTAATGCGAACTAAGTTTTCAAATTAAGTTCCTGGATATAACCAGTTCATAAAACTTAGAAGTTGATTTAAATCTGTTGATCGCTATTCTTCCTAGAGAGCTCGAGATATAGATAAAAATTAACACGAACTAAGTTTTCAAATTAAGTTCCTGGATATAACCAGGTCAAAAAACTTAGAAGTTAATTCAAATCTATTGATCACCGTTCTTCCTAAAGAGCACGAGATATTGATGAAAATTAACGCAAACTAAGTTTTTTAAAAGTTGTAACTAAAATGCGTAGAGGCAAAGGAGAGTAAATCAATTAAAAATAAAATTGAGTTAAATTGTCTCGAGGTGGAAGCACCTCATGCAAAGGTTACACAAAAAAAATTATTATTATAAATATTAAAGGAAAGGGCACGAAAGAATAAGGCCCTAAGCTCCGCCAGGTGGCCCCTTGGAGGTCGCCGTCTCGCCCTGCTCAGCTGCACCGGAGCCTTCCCCGGCCTCGGAGGGTGCCTCTTTATCAAGGCGAGCTTGGAACTTCACCAGCAAGCGCTCCCAGATGTTCGTTGCCAGGAAGGAGAAGTCAGCGTCCGGGTTGTAGACCCAGCAATGGTAGAACATGTCTTCCATGGCCTTGTCCGAAGTTGCCTGCTCGGCCTCCAGGGCGGCCTTGGCCTTGGCCTTCGCGGCATCTAGGTCTGTCCGCGCGGTGGCGAGGGCGGTCTCGAGCTCTTGAATCTTTGGGCGAGTTTTTTCCAGCTCAGCCTGTTAGGCCGCCAAGGCATCCTTAGCCGCCTGCAAAGAAGTCTGGTGGGTGGCCACAACTGCCTGATGCTCTCTCCTCATCTCCTCGAGCTGAACCTTGGCCCTGGCTATGCTCTGATGGAGGGCAACGGCGCCCTGCGAGAGAGGAGGGACAATTGCCTTAAGGAACACAGGACAAAGCATGATAATAAAAAGCCATAAAAGGGTAAAGTCAGCTTACCGTTAGGGTCATGCCCAATGAAGACTCCATCACGCCCACCGGGCTCATTGTCTCGATGGCCCTGAGCTCCTTCTCAATGAACTTATAGATATGGCTGACGGCATAGTTCGCCGACTCATACACAGTTCCCCGGAAGGCCTCGGGAATCTTCTCGAGGTCCTGGGGGTCGACTGGGATGCGCACATCGGAAGATACAATCGCCGAAGACCCGGGCTCCGCCCCTGCGTCCTGGACGATAGCCGGAGCTCAAGGAGGGGGTGGGGGCATGCTGCTCCCCCCTGCAGCAGGAGGGACCGTTCCCACGACCTGGGCAACTGGGGGCTGTTCTTTCTCCTTTGCAGGAGACTTGGCGGGGGTCCCGGCGGCGTGCCTAGACGTCCGGAGCCTCTTCATTCTTGGCCCAGAGGCCCTAGCTGAGGGGTTCCCCCCGGCGAACGCACCTCGCAGGCTCTCGTCGGGCTGAGACATCTCTTCTATCAAGACAAAGATATGGTTAGTACAAAAGCTAACAGTCATGCAAAAATGAAAACAAAGGGGGAAAAAGAGAAATTCAAGTATATGTATATGCTAAAGGGAATCCTACCCCCCGAGCTAGAAGAAGAATCTAAGTCGATTATCTCCCGAGCTGGCGAAAGTCCTGGATTCGACTCTGGTTCCGAGCTAGATTCTTCTACATATTGCCTAAGCCCCGGAGCTACGACACCCCTCCGAAGTGATGGCCATGACCTAAGGTTGGCCCCATACTCCTCGAATAGGATCGACCTAAAGGCTAGGGTGTTATCTACTACTACGGTACCCCTAGGCCGGCTATCTTGGTAGTCCAGCACAAGCCAGTCGACGCAGTGGAGCAGGGTTGTATCCAGGTCCGGATCACTTCGGTGACGATGGACGAGCTGTCTAGGATTGAACCTAGCTAGCCGGGGGTCTGCAGTAGCCCTATCTAAGTTCCTAAGCAAGTAAGGGTTACCTTGGCCGGAAGGACCCGCGGCTGCTCCAGACCGGGTCCGCTCCTCGTCCGCTGTCTGGGCGACCTCCAACGCCCGCTTCCTGTTCCTCACGAGGGGCACCTCGTCCTCCTCATTATCATCTCCCGCGACCTCCTCCACGATGATGGGCCTGGTATCGCGAGCTGGGGGGAGCGCCCGGGGCCTCCTCAAGTTCAAAGTTTGATTTGGGAAGATCAACTTGCAGGCCACCATTGTCTCGTCTGTCACGAGCACGCAGTAGTCCTTCTCACTGGGGGGCAGGCCCACCAGTGTCTCGTATTGGGCCCCGAGGGTCACAGATTTCTCTGTCCTTGCAAAGATAGCTGCAGGATTAATCTAAATCAGAAAGGGATACAGGAGGAGCTATATGATACTTAACTTACGAGCTAAGATTGAAAAGCACTTACGAGGACGATTGAAGTAGTGGAGCTCGCAGTTTCGAAACCCCGTCGACATGAAGAATTGATCTTTAAAATCGTTGGGGTGGCTGGGCAGCTCGATGACCGCAGCCGTGTTGGGGAACTAGTTAAGTAATAAAACCCGTCGCCTCGCCCCCGCTGGTCCGGGCTGGCTTTGAGGCAAAAAAAATAGAGAATGTCCGCAGGAGTGGGGACCTCCCACTCCTGTTTTTGAAACAAGTATCTCAACCTCGCCAACAAACGATAAGAGTTGGGGGGAGCTGAAATGGGGCCAACCTCACGTAATTGAGGAAGTCAGCGAAATACTGATCCAACGGGAGGAAGGCCCCCGCCTTAAAATGCTCGTCGCTCCAGGCCGCGAACGACTCGTCGAGCGGTGAGCAACTCCGCTCGCCCTCTAAGGGAGGTCGGCCAATCACTGATGCTCTCCCCAACCCGATGTTGTGGGAGAGGAATATTTTGTTGACCTTCGCCTGGTCGGTAATCTTTGAGACAATCCTTTCTGTTGGAAAAAGCTTATGCATGATCTTTATTTATTTTCATGTATATCTAATATTAGACAAATTAATACGAGATAGCCTAAAACATGTTTCTAAAATTTAATTCAAAGAGAAACAAAGAATAGAATACTTACAGTATACGCAGCGGAATTAAGAGTCCTTCCTTCAGTTTCTCTAACTCTTGTATCCTTTCTGTCGCAGAGTATTATCAAGAAACTGAACCGATCTTCTATTTTCTTCACGATCTTCCAATGTATCCTTAGAACCACCTAGACTAGTGTGGGCAATTCTCAACACATGAGATAGATATAGAAAGAAGAAGAGAAAATAACAAAGTGGCTTAGAAAAGGACTTGTGTTTAGAGAGAATCTAAAACTATCAGAAAATCTGACTTGTGACTTATCTGTCGTCACTCAAATATTCTCTCTAAGCACTCCTTTTATAGACTCAATTATGCCATTTAATTTAATTAAAAAATCAATAAAATAATAGCCATTTTGAAGTCCTAGGTCGAAACTATCATGGGCTATAAGCTCGTGAAATTTCCCATTTGATTATAAGCCCATTGGACTTAAAATCAAGGCCTGTATTATTTTCTATTGATTTAATTAATTAAATAATTATTTAAATCCTTTATCAAATTAATTATTTATAATTTGAACCTTAATTTAAATTTATTTATTAATTTAGATACCAATTTATCTTAATTAATAAATCTGCCATAATTTCTCTTTTCTTCTCAAAATTACATAACTCTGTGAAACTATCTAAAATTGACCTGGTCAACTTTGATAATTCTAATTGATGATTAAATCAATTAATTGAGACTATCTAGATGATTTTATCCAAGGTATAATGGGGACCATGGGCCTATGAAATCAAGCTCCAATAAGTTATCATAAATCTAACAAATAAATTTACTAACTTATTAATTCCTCGTGACTCCACTATAGACTTGGAATTGCACTCTTGAATTCATAGAACGCTCTATAACAAATATAGATACGCTATTAATTATCCATTGTTACAACCATAATTGTCACTCAATCCTCTATAGACGGTCTACAATGAGATAGGACTAAAATACCATTTTACCCCTCATTGTATTTTATCCTTAAAACACTTAGTTCCTTGTAAATGATATTTCAGTAAACTAATTTAATTACTGAAATGAGATCTCTATCATTTAATACCTTGAACCAAACTAAAAGGAAACCATCGTTTCACTTCTTCATCAGAAGCTATAGATGTTCATATCTATGATTAACACTCCCACTCAATTATACTACCGAGTTCCCAAGATGTAAGTATGGGCTAGTCCGTAGGGTAAGCTGGTAACGAACAAGTCAAAGAACTCAAATAATACAATCAGTTAGAATACTAACCACTCAGAATTGAGATTGAATTGACCTATGGTCAACTATATGATATGACTAGAATAGATAATAACGGTATGTTTACTTATTTTATCAACTGTCAATATCGGTCCTGTCCGATGTAACAAATACATCCGATCTTATCTACTTTGTTAATGTTCTGGAAATAACATAACACTGTAATGTGTAAGTAGATCATATCGTAGATGGGTAAGTCGGTGTAAATCCGGTGCACTGACTAATCTTAGGACTAACTTATTTTTGAACATATAATCATATTTATATTCCACTGTGATTACGTCACTATAAATAAGATTAGCTATATGCTCGGGATTTAATAGAAGTTTATATTAAACAAATAATCATGAAAATAAAACATGTGAGCAAAGTGATTGACCAAGTCAAAAAATGATTTCTATTCTTTTATTGATAATAAAATGAGATTACAAAGAATTTGAGTTTTAATTAGGGCATAAAACCCCAACACTTTCCGCCTCAAAGAAAGCGTCAGGGGCCACCTTGACCTCCCGCTCCACCGCGGGCCTGAAGTTGGGGATCGGGGATTCCGCCATCACCGCCTTCCCTTTGTCTTGTTGGGAGGCCGAGCTGCTAGCGGTCCTCTGTGGAGCATTCTTCTTCAGTGCCATCTGGTCGCCTGGCAAACAAAAAGAAGAAATTTTAGCAAAAGGCGACCTGATAAGGAAGAATCAAAAGGAGTGTCTTTGCACGAGCTGAGGTAAGCCCAGCCCGTGGAGAGTGAGACCACGCGATTCTATGAACACGCGCCTGTGCTCCCAACAGATCCCAGATTACTCGAAATTCGTGTGTCAGAAGAGTCAGGATAGAATTTTCCTTGGAGGGAAAGTTTCAGTAGGCAAGGAGGGCAAAACCGCCTGTGAAGCGTGTCTCCTAAGCTACCCGGTTTTGCACCCAAAATACCAAAGCTCCTACCCAGAAATTTTCCCCAGAAAATGCATTCTGTAAACCATACTCCTAAACGATTTCCTACAGCAAAAATACCCTAACCTAAAAGGCTTTCACCCTTCATACCCACAAAAACCAGTAAACCCTTGCATGCGACTACAGTAAATATTTACCTAAGCTACAGTGAAAAATATTTTCAAAACATGCAGTCAGGAGACTTACAGTGTGTTTGGCCGAGAAGTGGGTGAAGGTATCGCTTAGGTTGGGGCTTCGTCGAGGTAGTTTTTTCCCAAAGCTTCGAAGGAATCCTTACGCCTGAGCTTCTTGAACGCTGAGAATGGCAGTCGGCAAGAAGAGGGTTTTTCTTCTGAGGTGAAGAGAGAAGAAGGAGAGAATTTCTGAGAAATTTCAAATGAAAGGGTGGCCCATGCGTAGGGTGGCCACCCCTTTTTATACCCATGAAGGGCCACGTGAAGAGGGCCGTTGGATTGCCCTGCTGTGGGATCCAAGGCCCTCTACTCAAGATACGAAACGACAGCTGGGCATAGGCTGGGCCATTAAATGCGGTTCTCGGAAGACGTACCGTCACCAACCACGTATTAGGCGCCTGCATAAAATGTGGAATGTGCAGAGTTCATGAGGAAGCCTAAAAGCCCCTACGGTGGCCTTATACGACGTCGTATACCACGAGCAGGGGCTTGGGGGCAGATGTACGCCCCTTTTTCCCACGGGCTGATTAGCGAGCTGAGCTGCGCCTAATCATGATTACCTCGTGGACATCCCAAAACCGGGGCTGCCATCATAAGATCATACCTCCTTAGCTCGAGGTAACCCAAGGGTTCGCCTCTGGTTGCTTAAAGACTGAGTCCGGGCTCTGAAGGCCAAGGGTCGAGTTAAGTATCCAGCTCGTGGTACGAGCTGGAGTTGGGGGCTGTGACCCTTTATAAAGTCAACCACGCAAGGTAAACGTGCATATATCAGACATCACATGTCTGATATATCCCTGACTTCCCAGACACGCAGCATGAACGTGCATATTTAGACACCCACGACTGGTTTGGGCCGTGCGGCCCATTATCTCCTTACCTACTGATTTGACTACACTTATGTGTCAGGTTTAGGAATTAATCATGAATGTCACAGAGTTGACATGATAGGTAAGAAGGTCACGGGATGACCTTCTTACCAACTCCCAGGTGCCTTCTCCTATAAATATGGAGACCCTGGGAGTTAAAAAGGGTTGGCTGATTCGGCTGGATAGGACATTGTAAGAAATACCCTGTAATCAAATATCCAGTATATAGCAATAATACTGACTAGTGGAGTAGAAGGATTTTAACCTTTGAACCACTCAAAAACGTATTTTGTGTCACCAACTCATTTCTAAGATCATTCATCTATTTCGGTTCAACATAAGCACTAATCCCTTTCTCTTCTTTTCTTAATTACCTGTTGGCGAAGAATCGCGTCAACAATATTGTTATATGATGATAAATGCATGCATATGAGTTCATTTTTCATTGTAAGGGCATTTTGGTAATTTGGCCCGTTGATGACACATTTGTATATTTTCATGCATGTTGGTGAATTTTGAATAAGGTCACATCATAATGTGGATTTATTCTAGCCATTCGGCATGAGACGATCTTTGAATGCAAGTTATCGGTTTGGTCATAACGAGGTTAATTTCGGGGCGCAGGGTGAGTCTCGGGGTAATTTGGTGATTAGAACATTACCGGAAATTAAAGGATAATGGGATATGATTTATTAGCATTTGAGAACATTGGGAATAACGGGAATTGGAGGGTGTTAATTATGATTAACGAGATAGACGGGAAATGACGGTTTTGCCCTAGGTGGCTGTTTAGGGTTTATTTAAGCTTGGGGGCATTTTGGTCTTTTGACCTAAAGGATATATATGAACCATTAAGGCTGTAGAAAATAGAAACCAAAACAAAGCATTCATCATCGTCACCTGTTCATCATTTCTCTTCCTTTTCTCTTTGAGTTTTTGGGCTCTATTTGAGGAACCAAGCTAGGGAGTTGAACCTTGATGGTCTAGGGTTATGTTCTACCATTGAAGAGGGTGTGATTCTGAGCTTGAGGTAAGTTTCTAGCCATTAAAACTCTGGTTTTGCTCTGTTTTTCTTATTGAGTTTCAGTTGGGATTTTGATTTGAAAGTTGAGAATTGATGGGAGTTTTTGGCAAAGGTTGCTTGGGTTATGATGCCTAGGACATGTAGAGTAGATATTTTGGTTCGTTTGGGGGTTTGGATGAGGTTTGGGATCAATTCTTGAAGGTTGAAATTGGAAAACTCGAAGGAGGAAGAACCAGAGCTGTTTCAGCCTGGACCTAGCGCTATAGCGCCCAAGGGAGGGTGCTACAGCGCTGTCCAAGGCCAGACAACTCTAGTTGTAGCGCTAGGGCACTAGGGGGGCAGCGCTATAGCGCTACCCTGCTTTTCCTGATTCATATTTTGGGCACTTTTGAGGGTTTTTGGCTCTGGGTTTCAATTCCTAAGGTTTGGGATTGAATCTACTAACCGTTTGAGTACGATTCGAGGTCCCAGGAGTGAGGTTTAGGTCAAGAACCTTTTATTGTTGATTTCATTAATTGGAAGTTATATTTGGTTATGACTAGGTGACCGCTAAGGGATCAAATGATTGATCGTTCTCAAGGGTCGTTCATTGGTTATTTCTCACTCGAACCAGAAGTAAGAAAACTGCACCCAGTATGTGATGCATGAGAAACATGTGATTAGGGCATGCCATGAATATTGAATATGAGATTGATCAGAGCTTGAGTCTCTGTAATTGTGAATGATTATAATTATGCTAGTGATTGTTAAGTAAGCATGCTGAATGCCCTCCATTTGGATATTTGACAAATGATATATGCCTGGTTGCATTGCTTACTTCTGTGTGGCACTGACCCATGAGTCAGAAATTGGCACGAGTCGTATGGTATTGGCTTAAGAGTCAAGAACGACACTGATGTGTTGAACACAAGCCGAAAAGATTAGATCTAATCGTCATAAGCATTGAATGACCCATCATGAGCATTAGTGCTTGACCGACCTCAAGTTCGATGAAAACTAAAAGCGCTTGTCTAGCCTACTGGCTAGTCACTTAGAGCCAAGGCTAGAAGGCCCAGGTGACTGCATCGTCACATGGCTAAGGGTGTGGAGCCCATGTTAGTGACTCATTCATCAGTCACTCATCTGGTTTAAGCTAGTGACTCACTCATCAGACACATCTGGTTTAAGCTAGTGACTCACTCATCAGTCACTCATCTGGTTTAAGTTAGTGACTTACTCATCAGTCACTTATCTGATTAGGGCTACACACCCCAGTATGGTTATCAGAACCTCAAAGTGTTAAATCACTCATCTAATTAGGGCTACACGCCCCAGTATGATTATCAGAATCTCAAAGTGTTAAATCACTCATCTGATTAGGGCTACAAGCCCCAGCATGATTATCAGAATCTCAAAGTGTTAATCACTCATCTTATTAGGATTGACTTGATAGTCATCCATACAAAGGGCAGGGCCCACAATCCTTATTTGGATACATGTGCATGCATGAATAGGGCTATTATTGCTAGGCATGCACATTATGATTTAGTAACATGTTATTACTATTCATGAGCATATTAAGTTTTCTTACTGAGCTTCGGCTCACGGGTGCTATGTGGTGCAGGTAAAGGCAAAAAAAAGCTGGACTATCCTTGAGTTGGAGAGCTTAGGTGATGATGTGTACATATGCGGCTGCTCGACCGCCACGGTTGAGGGTTGAAAGAGGAACTAGGGTTAAATCCTATTTTACCGCTTAAGTTGGCTAGTTGTAAATCTTTTGTTGTAATTAACATTTAAATTATATTTTTTGGATCCCAATGTATACAGTAAACGTTTTAGTGAAACGTTGTATCTTAACCAAAAAATTTAACCATAAACTGCTAATCATACTTAGTTACACAATTATGGTCAAATGACTCGATTAGCAAGTTTAACACTTTTTAAAATGCACACCGTAACGACCCCTAGGTAGTCGTAACGACCCCTAGGTAGTAGGGCGTTACATTTTTTGTATGGTCATATTCCTTATTAAACTCTATTTTATTATTATCTTTCTACAGTCACATCAACAAAGTCTTTTCTCAAAGGCATTGAAACATGGAAAAAGGAAACTATAATGATAAAGGTCTTTCTTTTTATTCTCAATTCAAACATGTTAATTTTCATAAACTTGGTCTTACTTTGTTTTGAATTTTCAGGAGGCTGCTAGACGCTTACAATCCAATGGTGAGTCATATTAAAAGGATAGAAAACTCCTGACATATTTAAATACTCAAATAGTTATTTTCAAGGCTGATATATTATCTTTAATCAGGAAATGATAATGACCAAGTTGAATATAACAACACCAATAATCCATCAGAAACTAAGGAATCCAAAAGAACAGAGGTACAGTCCTTCAAATTCTTAATTCCTTTTGTCACAAGGATAATTTGAGTGACCAATTATACTATTCATAACAGGTTCCTTTGTTGAAGAATACTGATTGGAAGGAGCTAGGACTTCTTACAGCTGTTTGGATTGTAATACTTGGCCTGCAAATTGCCAAGGTCTTATATCCACAAAAGTGCCCATGATTGTTTTCATTTGTTTGCATTATGAACTGTGACTAACAAGACTTGCTCCTTGTCATGACAGAACTACACAAAAAATTGTTCAGTACTATATTGGGCACTAAATTTCTTGCAGGTACTTTCCTTTCCCAATAACCAAACATGTTAAAACAGTAAAATTATTAAACTCTTCCAAAATGTGAATCTATCTTTGTTTGGTTCAAACTGAATTCTTTGTTCAGATTCCGGTGACAGTTGGAGTAACTTTATACGAAGCAGTTAGCCTTTACAAGGGAAAAAGAGTGATTGCATCAAAAGGAGAAGTAGTCACAATTTGGAGAGTAAAGAAACTAATAATTTGTTGTGTTGTGGGCATACTAGCTGGAATGCTTGGTGGGTTGCTTGGTCTTGGTGGAGGTTTCATAATGGGACCTCTTTTTCTAGAGCTTGGAATCCCTCCTCAGGTCTATTTCATATGCTAACACCATTATAAGATTATATTATCTGTTGTATGAATCTAGTTCAGAAAATCAGGCCAAACTTTCCTTTACAAGTAACTCAATTTTCCCAGAAAAGGTTTAAACTTGGTGCAAATTTGTTTGTGTAGGTGTCAAGTGCCACAGCAACTCTTGTTATGGCATATTCTTCGTCCATGTCTGTTGTAGAATACTACCTTCTAAGACGGTTTCCAGTTCCTTACGGTAATTTTTTCATAGTTCAAATTGAAGCTGAAAATTAAGGTGTTGTGTTACCATTATTACTGTTGTAACATAACAATTCCAAGTGGCTTAGCACATTGAACTTGCACAGTTTTTATCATTTTTCAACTTGATTTTGCAGCTCTATACTTTGCGGCTGTGGCTACAATTTCTGCTCTAGTTGGGCAACATGTGGTAGGAAAGGTCATCAGTATAATAGGAAGAGCATCACTGATTATCTTCATCTTGTCCTCAATGATCTTCATTAGTGCAATAACACTAGGTATCTTTAATCTATCATCCATATACTTAAAGTTACCCATCTTTTGATATCTATATTTATATATATATATATATATTCTTTTTCTAAAATAACAGATGTTTTCTTTTGGGTTTTGAATAGGTGGAATTGGAATATCAAACACGATCGAAAAAATTCACCACAAGGAGTATATGGGATTTGAAGATATCTGTCAGTTCTGACTCAGATTGTTACTTACCAATTTTTAATAGTTTAACCTTGTAATCTTTATATTAAGAAATATATCTTTTAGAAAGAGAGAAGACAATTCGATGTTTCTCTAACAAAAACATACAAATATTGATTTAATGTAATTTAATAGTTGAGAAAATTTCATTAAGATTCTCAAGCTTGTTGGACTTTCTTCATAAATTAATGATATTAAAAAAACCTAATTAAAACTTTTGCAATATTAACTTAGAAAGTAACCCATAGTATTTACTGGTTACAAAATTAATTCACTATCTTTTCCATATCAGATTCTAAGTATACTGATAAGTAATTTTTTTTTCTATAGTCTTTTGCTACTTTTTCTCTGGTCTTCAAGTTTTTATTGATGGATCCTGCTAAGTCCTTCAAGCTGGATTTTGTGGAAAGTTTAATCTGCAATGAGAAACAGATTTCTTGAATCAGATAACCACAGAGTACTAATTTTGTACATTCACACAGAAAATTAGATGTTTATTTATGATCTACCGGATTCGATTTATCACCAGCTCGGTAAAACAAGAGTGTTGGATAGTCATCAACCTGCATTTGAGAGTCCTTATGGTTAGAACTTTTATCCAACTTATCACTATGCACCAACTTCATACTACTCATATAAGAGGTTTCAAGTAATCCATTAACCTCAATTGCATAAAATGTATAATAATTTTCAGAATACTGGGATACTGAAATTTTTCATAGCCCTTACCTGCAGTTTTGGATGTTCATTTGCAGAGGCATCAAATCTTGCAAAGATCAGATCCGAACCTTTGAAGTGTTTAGCCAACTTCTCAACATGCTTGCTTGTAGTCTCGCAATTAGCGCACCATGGGGTAAAAACCTGTTGCATAACAGTATATGATATGAAGGTCCTCTAGATTTGAAAAAGCAATACTAAAAGGGGTCCATTCTATTTAATAAGTGCCATTTGCTGAAGTTGGAAAACTGTTTTAATGATCTCTCAATCAATAAAGAGTGAGGGAGAAAAGGAGGAAATTGGTTACCAAAGGAGACTAGAATTATAAAATCTTTCTAGTTTTGAGGTTAAGTGCAAATTTGGTACATTAGAAGATCATGTGATGATACTTTACCTATGATGAAGATTTATTTCCTTCTTCATATTCCTGCCAATTTGATTAGAGTTTTTTTGTGCTAAAGTCAAAACTAAATTCTGTATAACCAATGTGTACATGTCGATCATTGACATTCTATAAAATAGACAGCAGTACATGTCGATCTTTATTAATTTTTCCATTTAATTTGGTGGTTTTCGCAAAACAGGAAGTGCCCTGACACACTTTCAAGAATGAAACCAAAATTATCTTATTTTGATTACAAAATCTGAAAAATATTTTAAGCAAACATGTCAGAATTATTGTGAAAGAATATAGCTTGCTAGAAGAAAATCCTAGTTAATAAATAATACTTGACAAAATCATTCCAATCAAATCCCTAGGGGATTTTGTTATATAGGAAGAATACTAGTTAGTCATCCAAAGAAATAGAAACGAAAAGGTAAAGATTGCTTTGACCTTTAACATGAATTTTTGTCTTAATGGGGCAAAGGAAAATGAGAAGTTCAACCATATTGATTCTTGGTGTTGACATTAGATAATTGGTCCGCATTTACTTCCTTGTGTAAAAGCTAGTTAGTACCATATCATCAAACCACACTTTCCTCTTCCAGTTCCAGTTACAGCTTCCTGTAGTTAACAAATCATTGAAGAGCTTGACTTTACTCAATTGAAATCAATTTCATCATTTGGTATTTGATGTCAATTGACTAAATACTAAAGTGCATCAATTAACATGGGTCCTATCTTTGCTGTGTTGTGGCTGGCTTCCTTAGATTATGGATAAATAATGTTTGGAGTGAATAGTTTATAATGGAAGTGACTCTGCAATTTGCATGACCTATGAGCTTTTCTTCCTTGTAGGAGAGCTTATAGGAGGATTAGCTTCACCCTCCTCTTGAGGCCCTACATTATTTTGTTAGAACTTCATCACTAGTTGGGGTTGTGGTCCAAATCCCATACTGAACATCTATGGCAGCAAATATTTTTACATTTGTATACTCACCCCTCACTTTGTTTGATTCGTTTTACTTTCCAAACCCTTTTGGAGTTTTCTGTTCAGATAAGAGATTCTACTTGACGTATCATTAGTTTAGTATTTGAGAATACTCATTCTTTATATTCCTTGTATGTAACTCATCTCTTGTTTATTTTTTAGTGCCATTCAAGCCTTACAAGTCAAAAAGGCAAAAAAATAGATTGTGTCCAAAAACGTGTCTCATCATGTGCCAACAGTGTCAGCTATCAGTTATTCAGGAAAAACTTGGCTTCTTTTTCCCATCTTTTTCACTGCCACAGTGTATCCTAATTCCTAACCGTGTAAAATAATTATAAATTAATTAATTAATTAAAAAAAACATTTATGTAGAATCATACTCTGTAACCCTCCAAAACAACTCTGGCGTTGTAATTTTTATAGGCTGCACTTTATTTATTTATTCTGTATACTTTCTTGTGATGGTGTATTTAACTGTTTTTGTGGAGTAGAGCTGCTTGTTTGGATAAGAAAAGTAGGGTTATTGAATTTCTTTTTTATTTATTAATTTTTTTTTTTTGCAGTAGGGTTGTTGAAATATTGAAATCGTCTATGAAATTTGGGCTCATTATACAATATAAAATTGAGATTTTTACTTAAATACACTTTTTTTTTTGTTTTTTTTACTTTTTTACCGTTTTATTTTTTCTTCAAAAATCCTCACTCAAGCTTTCAAAAATACGATTTTCAAAGTTTCATAATTATAAAAATGCAGTTTTTAGAAAAAAACAACTTGAAAGCAAATTGAAAACAACTCACTGGACCAACAAAAAAAAACTAAAAAAACAACAAAAATAATATATATATCATTACAACTAAACATCAACAAAAAAAAACTTAAAAACAACGTGAAAACAACACAAAAAAATAAAAAAGACAAAACATGTAAAAATTTCCTTAAAACCCTAAAATTGAAAGAAAAAAAATGTTTGACCGTAAAAGTATAATATTTTAGCAAAAATTAATATTTTATATAAAAATCTCTATAAAATTCCCCGCCACAATAATAAACAATTAATTAGTATGGAGAAAAGAAAATAATACAACACTACAACAAAATAGGAATTTTATGACTTTATTTTAGAGACATTGAAAGTTTACAAGATCTCTCAAATGGGTAGACGTTGTAGGTGAGGTCATTGTAGGTATATGTCTCACGTCTCTCATTGGGAGAGGTGAGAGACTTTCCACGTCTCCCAGTGGGAGAGGTTGAAAGTCAACGTTTGACTTTCAACCTCTCCCACTGGGAGACTTGGGAAGTCTTCCACCTCTCCCAATAGAAGACATTGAAAGTCTTCCAGATTTAAAAAAATTAAATTAAATTAAATTAATTTATAATTAATATTATTTTAATATTAATTTAATGATTAATTAAATTGAAATCAATCTAATATTAATTTAAATTTAAATTGAAATTGACATAATTAATAAAATGAAAATAAGCAAGGAAAAAAAATTGGTTAGACATATATTTGTTAGACATATTCAAAATTAACAAATATTGCATTGTGTATGAAGGAAGAGGTAAAAAATAAGAAAACCTAATAACGAGGTCGGTAACTTTGGATTACCGCTAACATATATGTTGCCCATTCTTGTTGCAACTCATCAATATGTGCCTCTGTATATGACGTACTTGTTAGCTGCAAAAAATATAAAGTAAAATATATTAATTAATTATTTGAATACATTTATATATATATGGTTTCAAAAATAATTTGTAAATTTTAATTAATAATACCGTTCTCAAGTAATGTTCGGGACTCGCATATTCAATCAATATATTCTCCTATGTCGCTGACATCCATTGTTTATCCATATATTCTCTTATGTCTATGAAAAAGAAAAGAAACCACACTAAATAAGCACGTGATAAAGTTGGATGTCTATATAAAACTAATTGTTTATTATCCTAGATAAAATCGAGCAGCATTTCTCCTATAATAACGACCTAACCATCTGCATGTGAATAGCAAAACAAACAATTCAAACAATATACAATAAGTTTCTTCCTTATAGCTCCGCAGCACACAACCAAATTTCTCAGAACCTACTTCACTAAAACATACAAGTTCTCAACCTTCCGTTATCACCGCAGCACACAATTTTAATCTCAAAACCTACTTCACTATGGATAAATATTTAAGATATCCAAACTCCTCTAACATTTGTTTAATAATATTAAAAGTAGAAGTAAGAGAATATATATGTACCTCTTGCAATTAATAATCCAAAAGCTAGCAAAAGTACTTCACGTAGCAATCAAATTCGCTATTAAATCCACAAACCAATAAAATTAAATTAATAAATAATAAATAAAATATCACTAAATATCTAGCAATATATAACTTATTATTGTAATTTTAGAAACTTAATTACCTCAAATGTGTGATTGATATAGAAATTTTGATGCAAAAAATACTCTCTAAAATCTCACCAACAAAATCACAACCTACGAAATTAAATTAATTAATATGTTAAACATCATTAAACAAATATCACTAAATATCTAATAAGTAAATGATTGTTAAACAAATAAAAAAACTCTAATGAGCCACTAATTAACCTAAACAAAAAATCAATAAAACTTTTCATAACCTAAAAACTGAATAATAAAAAAAAATACAAAATATTTCATATATTTATATTTTAAAAATTATTTAATAAATTTATTTTAACATAACTATATATATATAACAAAATAGTTAGAATTTAAAAAAAAAAGTTTAAATATATATACAAATATACCTAAATTTCGAAATAAATAATGATAAAAATAAAAATAAAAAATCATGAACATATATACTCTAATAAAATCTATACAATGTGATATTTTAGATTAAAAAAAACTAAGAAATCCTACAATCTATAAAAAATAATGCATAAAAATATAAAACTAACACAAAATCATATATATTACTCATTTTAATGCTAAACCTATGATTTTTTTTCAAAAAAATTAACTAAAATTCAAGAAAATGGAGAAAAGCTTACCTTTAAACCCTAAAAAACGTAGCCCCAATTCGTATTTTGCTCTCTATAACTCGATGATGAAGGAGGAAGAAGTGAGCTAGCAAGCTTTATTAATATGAGGGGGACATCCAACGTCTCCCATTGGGACACGTGGCACGTCTCCCAGTAGGAGATGTCCCTCTTATACATCCAACGTCTCCCACTAGTAGACGTGCCACCACGTGTCCCACGTCTCCCAGTGGGAGATGTTGGATGTCCCTCTGGCGACGTATCTAGCATATTTTCAATGTCTTCCACCGTTTTTAATGTCTTCCAATTGTAGACATTTAAAATCTCTGATAAGTTTTAATGTCTTACACATTGTATATCAAATTTGTTGTAGTGCAATTGTATTGAACCATGCAACCCCTAATGTGTAACCTTGGCATGGTATCAATATTATTTGATTTGATTTTGATCATACTAATTAATTTGTTTGACATTTGGTATATATAACATCACATGGTTTTAAAAGTGGCATTTTAAACTATATTTCACCGGCCTTTTTCACTTTGATCGTTACGTTAGTTCATACTTAGGCAGTTGTACTTCTTTGAGTAAGATATACTTTAAGGATTCGTATTATTTGGTGTAATAACTAAAATATTAGTATATGAATTGACATAAAATGTTCATGTTTTTCAGTTTATACTATATAATATGTGATATGACTTTACATTAAAAGACCCGGTATTTCGCTTTAATGTAAGCGACTTTGGGTGAAATTTTAAGTACTATTGCATATAACGTGGCTGTATATATGGAGGTTTTTTTTTAATATTTATTATATATATTTATAAGTTCGGTGCCTGTATATATGGATGATTTCCTTTATTCATGAGACTTAATCAGCTGGTTGGTGAGAAAGCCTGAAAGTAAGCTACTAGTCAAATATATGCAACTATCGAGTCCTGCAACGTCCTGCAATTATTTTTTTCCTTGCTAGCTAGCTAGAATTTATATAAACATTATATTTATTTCAATGTTTTGTTACACACTCATTATTACTTTGGATATTTACTACGTACTGATTTATGAAGATTTCGAGTGAGATTTAAAAAATCAGCACCCTTGCCAAATATTAAAGAAAGTGATCAAGTCGAGGATCGTATCTACATGCACGGCGCAAAATATATTTCTTCACATGTCTCCACGGTTGGCGAATGTAATGCAGTCCAACATTCCTTGAAACTTCTTCACACGATCGAAATTTGAATTAATTTTCCAAAATAATAATTAACTACCTTATATTTTAAAATTAGGGATTATAGCAATACCATTTAATTGTTGATTTTATTTTTTAGATATAAATCTGTAATCTGTGATGAATCTGAAATGATTTTTATTAAAAATTGTACTTAGTATATATGAATTTTACTTTGTTAAAATAATATATATAATATTTTACTTAAAATGTAAATTTTTTCATTATATAGATAAAGAAAATTTTGATTTATCGGTTTTTTTATTAATTTTAATAAAATATTTTAAATATATAACGAAATATACATTTAAAATTAATTAAAATTAGATATTTATTTATTATATTAATATAAATTTAAATATTATAATAATATTTAATATAAGATTACATATTTAATAATTATATTAATATAAATTCAAAATATTATAAAATATTATTATCATAATAATATATAATTCTAATTTTTTACTTATTATATTAAAATAAATTCAAATATTATAATAATATTTAATACAAGACTAAATATTTAATACTTATATTAATATAAATTTAAATAATATAAAATATCATTTTAACAATAATATATAATACATAATCTTAATTTTTATTAAACAAGCTATCATTTATATTTAAAATAAAACATGATATTTTTTATTTGATCTAACTTATATAAATAAATATATATTTATGTTGAATAATAATAAATATTATAAATATATTATATATATGTGCTGTGTATATATAAATAATATTAGAGAAATTAGAATAACATGATTCATCAAGAATAAATAAGTTTATTCTTCAATTATATTTGAATAATATTAAGAATATTTTATAAGTTTGTGATCTAAAAAATTCTCATATTATATATATTTAAAAAAAAATTATAAACAATATTTTAATTTAATTTTTTTTAATATGTTTATATCATTTTTTTATATATAATTATGTATTAAATAATATTTAATAATGAATACCGATCATCATAAAGAAGGTTCTTAGCAGTGCATTATTTGTTAATATTACAGTCTTTATATGATTCGTCCTTTTAAAGTAAAATACAAGTTTTGCATCCTATTGATTGAATCAGTACTGTTCTTTCAATTTCAAAACAATTTTTTTTTCGGAAAAAAAGAATGAAAATGTAAAAAGATATGTAAACTAATATAAATATTGCTTTTTATGGCAAGTAGAGTGCCGTGTTTTATGCTCGTAACTATAAGAGTTTTAATTTTAAAAGCATGCAATTGTGATCTAATTCCATATAGTGGTATTTTCTTTTAAATCTTTTTATGATAATATTATTCGAAGTATTTCTGAAAACGGACATTAAAATATTTGACTTCCAGTTTCTCTCTAAACATTTATTTTCTGCATTTTTTCTTTTCTCTCTTACTTAGACTTCCAGCTTCTCTCTAAACATTTTTTTCTGCTTTTTTTTTTTTCTTTTCTCTCTTAATTAGAATGAAAACAATAATTTATCAAGTGTCATTTTTGATATTATTGTGGAGCCTTAATTTGTTAGGCTCGCCATATAGAATATGTGGTAGCTAGCTAATGGAAGCAGGTGCACGTAGCTTTAAATAAGATATCAACTTGATCAAAAACGAAAGAAAGAAACAACAGGATATGATTGGAGAGAGTTTGTTTAGTTTTTAACTGCTTTCATTTCTTCATTATATTGTTCTTTAATAATATTGAAGCGTCAAACTCGTACATGTGTTGTGTGAAAATAATGTGACAATAGACTTCACACCAAGTTGTTTGAAACAGTAACCCATTTCCTAGTGCAACCGGGGTATGTTTTCATGCACAGTACACATTTTACCAACCTGAAAAGCTCTTTTCTTAACCGTAGTATAATTTGAAACAAGAAAACATTCTAATTTCTATACATAAATAAAGACAGAAATAGAGAATAACTTCCTCTTCACTCTACTCTCAAGTGGAGATAGAGCTTATATAAGAACAGGGTTTTTTCTAAAAGTTTTAGTTTTAATAAGACTTCTTCATCTTATCGCAAGATTTGGGTTTGTGAGAGAAAGTGCATTTTTAGAGTGCTGAGGAGTCTCATATATATCATATGGCTAAAAAAATTGGACCAAAATGGTGTAATAATATGAGGGTGATTGGAGTTTGTATGATTGGTTTTCTTGTTGTAGCTTCATCAGTCTTATTAGTTTCAGGCAATGAAATTAGTACTGCACAAAAAGCTGCAACTCAAGAGATTGATCCCAATTATGTTACCAGAGTCTCCAACAATTCTTCACATCCTAACACTCGATCAGGATATATCCATGTTTGGCCAGTAAGTTCCATATATTTTCATTACTATTTCTCCTTTGCTGGTATTTTGCTTTGAGTAATTCCTGTATTTTCACTGTATTTTGGCAAATATTGAGTCCTGTGCATATTATATATTATACCTGTTTTTATCTTCACCTGTACTTCTAAGCAAAAACAATGAAATTTGGGTTCTGATCAGGACATGAAAATTGGATGGAAAATTGTGGTGGGAGGGATAATTGGATTTCTAGGGGCAGCATTTGGGAGTGTTGGAGGGGTTGGTGGTGGTGGGATTTTTGTCCCAATGCTCACTCTCATAATTGGGTTTGATGAGAAATCATCAACTGCAATCTCCAAGTGTAAGTAACTTTGATAATCTCCACTTGAGCAATATTATATTACAATACTAGTTGAATTACTATTTAAATTTTTCTCAGTATACATAAAAATTATGAGTTTCTAAGCTTTGTTTGACCTGTAGGCATGGTTATGGGGGGGGCAGCTGCCACTGTCTTGTACAACTTAAGGCAAAGACATCCAACACTGGATTTGCCCATCATAGATTATGACCTTGCACTTCTATTTCAACCAATGCTGATGCTTGGGATTAGTATTGGAGTTTCTTTTAATGTCCTATTTCCAGATTGGATGATCATACTCTTGCTTATCATTGTATTCCTCAGTAATACAATTGGCCTCAACTTTCAATATTTTTCTTCCGATTTTTTTGTATGGTCATATTCCTTATTAAACTCTATTTTATGATTATCTTTCTACAGTCACATCAACAAAGTCTTTTCTCAAAGGCATTGAAACATGGAAAAAGGAAACAATAACGATAAAGGTCTTTCTTTTTCTTCTCAATTCAAACATGTTAATTTTCATAAACTTGGTCTTACTTTGTTTTGAATTTTCAGGAGGCTGCTAGACGCTTACAATCCAATGGTGAGTCATATTAAAAGGATAGAAAACTCCTAACATATTTAAATACTTAATAGTTATTTTCAAGGCTGATATATTATCTTTGACCAGGAAATGATAATGACCAAGTTGAATATAACAACACCAATAATCCATCAGAAACTAAGGAGTCCAAAAGAACAGAGGTACAGTCCTTCAAATTCTTAACTCCTTTTGTCACAAGGATAATTTGAGTGACCAATTATACTATTAATAACAGGTTCCTTTGTTGAAGAATATTTATTGGAAGGAGCTAGGACTTCTTACAGCTGTTTGGATTGTAATACTTGGCCTGCAAATTGCCAAGGTCTTATATCTACAAAAGAGCCCATGATTGTTTTCATTTGTTTGCATTATGAACTGTGACTAACAAGACTTGCTCCTTGTCATGACAGAACTACACAAAAAATTGTTCAGTACTATATTGGGCACTAAATTTCTTGCAGGTACTTTCCTTTCCCAATAACCAGACATGTTAAAACAGTAAAATTATAAACTCTTCCAAAATGTGAATCTATCTTTGTTTGGTTCAAACTGAATTCTTTGTTCAGATTCCGGTGACAGTTGGAGTAACTTTATACGAAGCAGTTAGCCTTTACAAGGGAAAAAGAGTGATTGCATCAAAAGGAGAAGTAGTCACAATTTGGAGAGTAAAGAAACTAATAATTTGTTGTGTTGTGGGCATACTAGCTGGAATGCTTGGTGGGTTGCTTGGTCTTGGTGGAGGTTTCATAATGGGACCTCTTTTTCTAGAGCTTGGAATCCCTCCTCAGGTCTATTTCATATGCTAACACCATTATAAGATTATATTATCTGTTGTATGAATCTAGTTCAGAAAATCAGGCCAAACTTTCCTTTACAAGTAACTCAATTTTCCCAGAAAAGGTTTAAACTTGGTGCAAATTTGTTTGTGTAGGTGTCAAGTGCCACAGCAACTCTTGTTATGGCATATTCTTCGTCCATGTCTGTTGTAGAATACTACCTTCTAAGACGGTTTCCAGTTCCTTACGGTAATTTTTTCATAGTTCAAATTGAAGCTGAAAATTAAGGTGTTGTGTTACCATTATTACTGTTGTAACATAACAATTCCAAGTGGCTTAGCACATTGGACTTGCACAGTTTTTATCACTTTTCAACTTGACTTTGCAGCTCTATACTTTGCGGCTGTGGCTACAATTTCTGCTCTAGTTGGGCAACATGTGGTAGGAAAGGTCATCAGTATAATAGGAAGAGCATCACTGATTATCTTCATCTTGTCCTCAATGATCTTCATTAGTGCAATAACACTAGGTATCTTTAATCTATCGTCCATATACTTAAAGTTACCCATCTTTTGATATATATATTTATATATATATTCTTTTTCTAAAATAACAGATGTTTTCTTTTGGGTTTTGAATAGGTGGAGTTGGAATATCAAACACGATCGAAAAAATTCACCACAAGGTGTACATGGGATTTGAAGATATCTGCCAGTACTGACTCAGATTGTTACTTACCAATTTTTAATAGTTTAACCTTGTAAGCTTTATATTAAGAAATATATATTTTAGAAAGAGAGAAGACAATTCAATGTTTCTCTAACAAAAACATACAAATATTGATTTGATGTAATTTAATAGTTGAGAAAATTTCATTAAGATTCTCAAGCTTGTTGGACTTTCTTCATAAATTAATGATATTAAAAAAACCTAATTAAAACTTTGCAATATTAACTTAGAAAGTAACCCATAGTATTTACTGGTTACAAAATTAATTCACTATCTTTTCCATATCAGATTCTAAGTATACTGATAAGTATTTTTTTTTTCTTTCTATAATTCGTCTTTTGCGACTTTTTCTCTGGTCTTCAAGTTTTTATTGATGGATCCTGCCAAGTCCTTCAAGCTGGATTTTGTGGAAAGTTTAATCTGCAATGAGAAACAGATTTCTTGAATCAGATAACCACAGAGTATTAATTTTGTATATTCACACAGAAAATTAGATGTTTATTTATGATCTACCGGATTCGATTTATCACCAGCTCTGTAAAACAAGAGTGTTGGATAGTCATCAACCTGCATTTGAGAGTCCTTATGGTTAAAACTTTTATCCAACTTATCACTATGTCACCAATTTCATGCTACTCATATAAGATGTTTCAAGTAATCCATTAACCTCAATTGCATAAAATTTATAATAATTTTCAGAATACTGGGATACTGAAATTTTTCATAGCCCTTACCTGCAGTTTTGGATGTTCATTTGCAGAGGCGTCAAATCTTGCAAAGATCAGATCCGAACCTTTGAAGTGTTTAGCCAACTTCTCAACATGCTTGCTTGTAGTCTCGCAATTAGCGCACCATGGGGTAAAAACCTGTTGCATAACAGTATACGATATGAAGGTCCTCTAGATTTGAAAAAGCAATACTAAAAGGGGTTCATTCTATTTAATAAGTGCTGAACAATGATGCCGACTAGACTGCCAACAAGATGATGGTGCACGCAGCATTATTGGTTGAAAAACAAGCAAGGGAACTCAAAAGTCAGAAATGATAACAGAGACAAAAGACAAGAATGATATCATACCTCCAGAAGTACATTCTTGGGATCATTCAAAACCAAATCATCAAATGTTTTTCCAACAATGCTCAGAATGGTTGCATTTTCCTGAAATTTTCGGTGACAAAAGTGAGATCAAGATTGAACTAAAAGAGCGGATCACACATAAAACACTGTGAGACAAGGTCTATCTTGTATTGGCAAATAATTGTTTGTGTTTTGCAAGTATCCTATAATATATGTGCTTTTTTAGACGTGAACTACTTTAGGCTTTCAAGCCAAAACAGAAATACAAATGTCTTCATCCTCATTTCTTCAGAGAGAGAGAGAGAGAGGCTCACATTATCTGGAATAGGCTGTGATTTGAAGTATGGAGGAAGAGTACCATGCAGAAGCCCGGAGCAGAAATCCTGAAAAGAGTAAGTTACAAACACCACATTAGCCACCTAGGTAGGATATTTCTTCATGATAAAAATTCAAATGGAGAAGAATTATTACTTCAACGTTACTAGGTGACAGATCTGACTCAAGGAGAAACTTAGAGCTGAATGTGCTATCAAAAGCAATCAACTGTACAAAGAGAATATAATACATTAATTTAGAACTCAGTAAAAGTAGCTTGAGTCCCAAAAAATAATCATAATAAAAAGTCTAACTATTTGGAAAACTAACCATGGTGTTCTTTGATTCTTCAAGACCATATAAGGTCAAAAAGGGTTTCGCAAGATTTTCATCAGTGATGTCGATATAAATAAACAATATCTGCACAAAAAGAACATATTACGGGGATATTCATAGTACAAGAAGTTTCCAATTGGTTTCAAAGCTTCAACATTTTATCTCATACAATACCTTCGACTTAAACTTTCTTGCAACATCTTGAAGAGGCTGACGAATTTTTTTAAACTCATCCTCCTCAGCAAAAGCAATAACCTGAATAACAATAGAATATATTCATTATATCTGAAATAAACTCCACAATCTGTTGTTCTAACAGTTTCCACAGCAACAAGTAAATATATATTGCAACTACTTTTGCCAATCAACCAAACCAACAGAATCACACGAATTGTTTAGGAACCTGAAGTTTAATAGGACTGGAGTAAACACTGGCAGAATTGATCTCAGTCAGTTTGGTAACCAAAGGAAACTTGTTGTAGCTCAAAAACTGAAGCAACTTCTCCATCTCAAAGGTGGTCTCTTCTGCAGTCACAAATTCATCACATCAGTAAAGTGTCCGACTGTCATAATTTTCTGGATATATATGGAAACACCATTAATGGTACAAATCTCAAAAGTCTTTTGGTGTTGTTCTAGAAATTCTAAACACATAACTACCACGCAAGCAAAACATGAAAATCTGATTATCTTGCAGAAATCTGCATATTAGTTATAAGAACGAAAGAAATTACAGGATGCAAGACATTGAAAATCAGTGCAAGTAATATGGACTTTACTAACTCACCATATGCTGTATATCTTTCCGGCTCACTTTTAACGATACCAAGAAACTTATTGGTAGCTTTAATTTGTGGGAACAGGACATTGGCAACCTCAATGTTGCTCACTTCAAAAAATTGTAATTCATTGTCAGCCGTTGCTGCCTTCACGAATTCTTCATAATCAGGTCCCTGAAAAAGTTGCATCTTTATAATTAGCACCCTACTGCACCATTAAAACGTTTTTAGTAATCTAACTAGATTGCAAATTTTCAGTTTTGAGGAACAAAATTGAGAGGAGCAGAGCGTTTATAAATACAAGAAACATTTTTAAAAAATAAAATAAATAAAAAGCAGGAGTGGACAAAACACTAAAATGAAAGCTGGTTCTCATTCGAAATTATTTGAGTTCTTCATTCCATTACTAAAAGAGCAAAACTAGCATAAAAACAACACATGTTTTTCTTTCTAAATTGTGGCGTCTAAATATAAACTCAAACTCAGGTCAAGTGCCCAGTGAGTCTTAAGCAAATATATTAAGTTAATAACATCACAAACCTCAAAGCTTTCGAAAAATCCAATAACAAACGTTTGGTATTTCTTGAGAACTTCTTCTGCCACTATCCTTGAGGTTACTCTTATAACTGGAGCACCAATCTTTTTCCTTGCCCATATAACTATTTCTCCCCTGCATCAAGTTCCCATATAAAAACATTTAACAAAAGAAAACATAGACAATTAGCCAAGACAACAAACAAATCTCCAGATGAATAGATTCTCTAGCAATAACAACCTTTGTTATGATTCTACCATTAACAAAAGTCTTTAAACAGTGAGACAAAACACACTATTACTTACAAGTTAACAAAGTTAAGAAACACTTACGCAGAAAATCCACCAGTATAAGCTTGAGCGGTCCCATTGATAAACAGAAGAAGAGTAGGGAACCCTTTGATCTGAAGAAGCGAGGCGGCTTTCGGGTACCGATCGGCATCAAGCTTGGTCATCAAAAGGGGACTCCCCAATTCCTTGAGCAAAGTAGCAGCCTCGGCAAACTGAGGCATAAGCTCTGCACTCCTGGGGCACCAAGGAGCATAACCCAGAACCAGAACGAACTCATTGTTATCAATGACCCGCTTGGTGTTATCACCGTTAAGCTCAAGGACAATTCTTTGAGCCTTGGATACGACCTCAGCTTCCGATGACCTCACACTACTAAAACTACTACTACCACTAATTCCTCCTTGTACTTCTTCTTGCTCTACTTCGTCGTCCAATGCCAACAATTCTTCAATGCCCTCTGAATCTTCGTCGCCATTGTCAGTGGTAACGGGATCAGAAGCCAATATGAAAGTAAAAAGACCCAACAACAAGAGAAGGGTCAAGGTGAAATAGATGAATCTCGAAGTAGGTTTTCTCCTAAACATTGTGATAAGTACTCTCCGAGAATTGGCAGAACTTGCGGATCTTATGAGATCTGTGTTAATGGCAGGGACAGAAAAATGGGGTTTTTTTAGAGGACTTCTCGTGAGGTTTTTATAGTTATGAAAAGATTTTAATGTCCAGTATTAAAAGTAGTGTGAATTCAAGGGTTATTAGAGAAGTAAAATTGTGTCATCAGTCAAAAGTTGACAAAATGAGATTTTTTTTCTTTGATGCAATTACAAAATGAGATTTGGATTGCCATGATTGATGGCGCTGAATCTATTAATAATAAATAACGTGCCTCGTGAATTATACTCTCGGAAAACGACACATAGTTTCCCGGTATAGGTAAAACGACACAGATATGATCCTTTAAAAAACGACACAAATGTACAAAACGACATTATATCTTTAAAAATCAAAATACATAATGAACATATAATTTCACAAACGACAGCTACGGAATATGAAAATAAGAAACAGCGTCGTACGAATTTTCCATGATTATTTTCCTACAAACTTCATGTCGTTTTATAAACTTCACAAAATTACAACCATCTCATCAATGGTAATTTATTGAAATTATTTATTTTAAATAAATAAGTTAAAGAGTGTTCGTTAAGAATTTTAATGATTAGATATTAAAATATTTTAACAACAATACATGTTTTAAAAATATATAGTATTTTCTTAAAATATATATTTATTATTGGACTAAATTTAACATATAATACTTTCCTTTAAAAAAAAATTACATATAATACTTGAAGATTTTTATTAAATGTTTAAACGGAACATTGCAATATATATTCAACTTTACATTAATAAATGCTCTAAATCTGTAAGATTTCTAAATAGAGGATATGTCATTTTTAGTTAGGAAAAAAAAATTATGGTCAAAATTATATTTTGAAGAATACACCCTACAAACAAAAAATAATAAGATATTAATGTGATTTTATCAAATTTGGAATACTATTTTATTTGTTATAGGCTTTGGGTTGTTATAAAATTATTTAAAATACTTAAATATAAAAGTATAAATAAAAGAAATAGACAGAATAATAGAGAGATGTATAGAGAGAGTAAAATACTTGTGTATTATTTCAATGGGGATTGAACTCTATTCATACAGATAAATATGATCTAAGAAAATCAAGTAAGTACCACAAATACAATCAGGAATTAATGATGATATTTAAGTTTGGGTAATCGAGTGATTCTCTATTATTATGATATTTGACTAAGGAAATTCTCAATTATTATGGACATTCATATATATATATATATATATTATTTATAACACTACCTCTTGGATGTCCATAAATAATATCTATGTAATGCTCTACTACACAGGGACCGTTATACTGTGTATTTTAAATAGTGCTAAACTCGCTAAACAAGTCATTTGGTCATAACCGTGTAACTAAATGTAATTAACGGTTTAGGTTTATTTTTTTTTGTCAAAGGTACCATCGTTTCCTTAAAACGCTTACTTCATACATGGGATCCCAAAATACATTTAAAAAGGTTAACTACAATTAAAAAGTTACAACCAGTCGATGTAATCGACAAAATAGGGTTTGACCCAAGTTCCTCATTAAAACCTCGACCGTGATAGTCGAGCAGCCGCATATGTACACATCGTCACCTAAGCTCTCCAACTCAAGGAAGGTCCAGCTTTCTTTTCCCCTTACCTACACCACATAGCACCCGTGAGCCTATGCTCAACAAGAAAACTTAAACATGATTATAAGCAGTTAATAACATGTTACCAAATCATAATAAGCATGTCTAGCAGTAATAACCCATCCATATAAATGACTACAGCATCATATGGGTCAATAGCCCAAGATAAATGATCAATGAATCATATTGGGGTCAAATACCAAAAATACATGATTATGGAATCATATTGTGGATCAGTGCCCTAATACATGATTAATAAATCATAGTGGGGGTTCAACATCCTAAGTGTAACATCCCGAATTTGATATTAAGGCAGAGTGCCTTGGATACTGTGCCTGGAGGGCCTAATTCGGATATTATGAGCAAGTAACGGATTTTATGCATGATGACGTGTTATAAATGAATTATGTGATAAGGTGATTAGACATGCATGTTTGTGTGTATTAAATATGCATGTGGGCCCATTTATGTGAATAGGGGCGTGTTTGTAATTTTGGCCCGTTGAGGGCATAAATGTAGATATACATGTGTTTTGAGTGAGACCCTGATACGGTCATTTTTGTTCTAATATTTGTTAAGTTTTTCTATGCTTGGATGGTGTTATGATAGCATTTTTAATAGTTTTAACTAAGTTTTGTGATTCTATAACATATTTTCTACGTTGCGTTTTATGATGATAAATCTGACATTTTGATGGTAAGTGTAGTTAAAATAAAGTTTTAGGAGTATTCAAAGCTTTCGGGATTGAAATGTGGAAGTGGTGGCAGCGTGGAAGCTATCTAAGGTGAAGAATTGAAGAGTTTAGAGGTAGACCGCGGCACTTTAAGTGGAAATTGCACTTTCAGAATTTTTCTTCCAGACAGGCCGCTGCGCATAAAAATCAGGCCGCTGCGCGAAAATTTTAGGCCGCTGCCTGAGGGACAGATTTAGGCACAGTTTTTGTTCTAGGCCGCGGCTCGCGATGTCGTTTTCAGATTTTTTATTTCTTTTTAATTAGAATTTAATTGAGACTATAAATAATTATTAGGGTTAATTTTAGATTAAGTTTTGATTACGGTTTAGAGAGAAAAAGAGACTCTGATGGGGCTGGAGAGAAGACTACAACGCGACAACAATCTTGTTCATCCATCTAGTTTCTTTTCTTTCCTTAACCTCTATAATTTTAATTATGATTATGTTTGTGATTATGATTACAATTATGGAGTAGATTCTTTTTAGGTTGAGGGTTAATTCAAAACCCAAGACATGAATTTTTGATTATTGATAATAAATATTGTTCTTCAATTTCTCTCAATATTAGATTGTTTCTATTTTTCCAATTGAATGTTATGAATTTTGTGATTTCTTGTTAGGTGGCCAACTAATTAAGGTGTTACATTGTTCAATTGTCATCTTAGAATTACTACTCACCTAATAGTTTAGGATTCTAAGTGTGTGTGATAAATTGCAATTGATAGTTAAGTCAAAAGAATTGTTGATTGTGATGAAAAATAGAACCTAGGTTAAATGAATTATATGCTTCATTAATTTATTGCCTAGATTAACTTATTTCCATAGAACTTAATGCTTTATCTAAGTTAAATAGATTGTATGCTTCATAGATTTATTGCTTAGATAAAAGAGTTAATTATTGAGCGCTTCGCCTTGATTACTTATAATAGGGAGACTGGGATAATTTACTGCTTTAGCATTATCTGCGGGGTTAATAGTTTAATTGAGAAATTGGAATAATATTTATTATTAATGATTAGGAATGATTGTTGAGGGTGGAGATTAACCTTTAACTGCTTCTTAATATCGTAATATCCATCTTTAATTGCTTTCTAGTTTATGCTATTTAATTTTGAGTTAAAAATCAAAATCTCCTTTTAAGTTTTAGTGTTAATTCTTGAATAATAAAGTGAACGATAGTCCTCGTGGGTTCGATCTGTGCTTGCTATTATACTAAAATAATTGGAAGTATTGAAAGAAAAATCATTGTTAAATTTGTGTGGTATACGACAGCCATCAGACCCCAGTGCTATAGGGATATATTTGAGATGTGTGGTCCGAGACGATCCTAGGGAGCAGTTTAGTATAATAGTCATAACGGGGTCAGATACCCGGCTTGGGGTGAGCCTAGGTGTAACGCCCTAAACTCCAGGGACTGTTACGGTGTACAATTTGAACAATGCTAAACTCGCTAATCAAGTTATTTGATCATAATTGTGTAAGTAAGTATGATTAGCAGTTTAGGGTTAAAATTTTGGTTAAGATATAACGTTTCACTAAAACGTTTACTGTATACATTGGGATCCCAAAAATATAATTTAAAGGTTAATTACAAGAAAGTATTTACAACCAGCCGACCTAAGCGGCAAAATAGGGTTTAACCCTAGTTCATTTTTCAACCCTTGGTCGTGGCGGTTGAGCAGCCGCATATGTACACATCGTCACCTAAGTTCTCTAACTCAAGGATGGTCCAGCTTTCTTTTGCCTTTACCTGCACCACATAGCACCCATGAGTCGAAGCCCAGCAAGAAAACCCAATATGCTCATGAGCAGTAATAACATGTCATCAAAGCATAATGTGCATGCCTAGCAATAATAGCCTTAATCATGCATGCAAACAAGTTCAGATAATGACGAGGGATTCATGATGAGGAATCCTGCCCTCCTGAATGGATGACTATCAAGTCAATCCTAATCAGATGAGTGATTTAACACTTTGTGATTCTGTTAACCATAATGAGTGACTGACGAGCAAGTCACTACGGGGCTCAGCACCCACAGCCATGTGACGACGCAGTCACTTGGGCCTTCTGGCCCTGACTCTAATCAAATGAGTGACTGATGGGTAGTCACTAACTTATACAGATGAGTAGTCACTACGGGCTTAACACCCATAGCCATGTGACAAAGCAGTCACCTGGGCCTTCTGGCCCTGGCTCTAAGTGACTAGCCATAGGCTAGACAAGTGCTTTTAGTTTTCATCGAACTTGAGGTCAATCTGGCATTAATGATCACGATGAGTCATTCAATGCAGATGTCAATTAGATCTAATCTTTTTCGGCTTGCATTAAACACGCTAAGGCTGTTCTTAACTTATTAGTCAATACCATGTGACCAGTGCTCAATACTATTGTCGAACTTGACTCATGAGTCACAGCTTCATAGTTAATACTGACACCATTGCCAATTCTGACTAATTAGTCAGTGCCACGCACAAGTAAGCAATGCTACCATGCATATATCATATGTCAAATATCCAAATGTAGGGCATTCAACATGCTTACTTAACAGTTGCTAGGATAATTATGATCATGCATAAACATAGAGACTCAAGCTCTCATCAATCTCATATTCAACATTCATGGCATGCCCTAATCACATGTTTCTTGTGCATCACATACTGGGTGCAGTTTTCTTACCTCTGGTTCGAGCGAGAAATTAATAATTGAACAACCCTTGAGAACGATCGATCATTTGATCCCTTAGCGGTCACCTAGTCATAACAAATTATAACTTCCATTAATGAAAATCAACAATGAGAGGGTTTTGATCTAAACCTCACTCCCGGGACCACAAATTGTACCCAAATGGTGAGTAGATTTGGTCCCGAGCCTTAGGAATTGAAACCCCGAGCCAAAAACCCTCAAAAATGCCCAAAATAGGAATCTGAAGAAAATAGGGCAGATCACCCTGGTTTTTCCCCTCATTCGAATCCTCCATTTCCAACCTGAAAAACAAGCTTCCAAACTCCATTTAAACCCCCAAATGAACCCAAATACCATCTACACATGACCTAAGCATCATAACCTAAGCAACCTTAGCCAAAAACTCCCATTGAAACTCAACTTTCAAACCAAAACCCAACTGAAACTCAAATAGAAAAACAGAGCAAGAACTAAGGTTTTAATGGCCAGAAACTCACCTCAATCTCAGCTTAGAACCCTCTTCAATGGTGGAACACAACCCTAGATTGTCAAAGCTTGGTTCCTCAAAAGAAGCCTCAAAATCCAAAGAGAAATGGAGAGGAAATGATGATCGGTTGAAGAAGGAGAAGGTGCTCTATTTTGGTTAACTTCCACAGCCATATAATGACTAATATATATCCTTTAGGGTGAAAAGACTAAAATACCCTTAGGTCATTTCAAATCCCTTTAAGGCCACCAAGGGCAAAATCGTCATTTCCCGCCTATTTCGTTAATCATAATTAACACCCTCCAATTCTCATTATTCTCAAATGCTAATAAATCATATCTCATTACCCTTTAATTCCCGGTAATGTTCTAATCCTCAAATCACCCCGAGACTCACCCCAAGCCCCGAAACTAACCCCGTTATGACCAGACCAATAACTTGCATTCAAAGATCGCCTCATGTCGAATGGCTCGAACAAATTCACATATAATGTGGTGTTATCCTTAATTCACCAACATGCATGAAAATACACAATTACGCCCTCAATGGGCCAAATTACCAAAATGCCCTTATAATTAAAAATGAACCCATATGCATTTATCATCATATTATAATATAATTCACATAAACCTGCATATAATCATTTAATGGCATAATAAATCAATTATGACCCTCCCGGCCTCCTAATCAAGGTCTTAAACCTTATTAGGGATTTCGGGGCATTACACTAGGGGTATTTTGAGAACTTGGCATGTGCATGGGGTTTTCCGAGTAGCAGGTAATTATTAGCAAATATTTGGGTATGTTGGGAATAAATGGGAATTTATTAGGAACATTTGAGGAATTAACGAGATATGGAAAATCACGGGATTGCCCTTGGTGGCATTAAGACATTAAAGATGGACATGGGGACATTTTGGTCCTTTGGCCAAGGGATAGACCTAACCATAGAATGACTCAGCCATTCTGAATAAGTGTAGAACATAAGGGAAACACTTAGAAGGAACAAAAAAAAAACATAACTCATCAGTTGTGCCTTACTCTCTCTCTCTCTCTTGGCTCTTTCTTCCTCTCTTGGTGGCTTAGGCAGTTTTGGAGAAATTTTGGTGGTGAGGCTCTGAATTGAAGGTTTGGAAGCTTGGAGACTGAGGAGTCAAGCTGGGATCAGCTGAGGATGAGTTTAGAGTTGTCATCTATAGAAGGGGTAAGTGAATTCCCATGCTTCTTTATTGAATTGTAAGTTTGGTATTGGTGTTCTTGAGTTTCAAACTCAAGGTTTGAATTTTGGGTTGTGATGAGATTTTGGCTTAGCTATTAGTATGGTTGTGTTGTCTGTGGAATTTGGGAAAGTTTGAGAGACTTAATTTTGGCTTTATTTTATGTCTAGGGTGGACTTTTTGATAAATTGAGTTCAGGGAAAACGTAGAAAATGGTGAGGTTTCTAGGTTTTGGGGCTCGCGCTGCCGCCGCCCTGTTCTTCAGGCTCCGTGACCTGTGTGTTCGAAGAGGATGGAAAGCCTCTGTCTGCCAGGCGCGTCGCGGTGCAGGGTGTAGCGCGTCGCGGCCTGTGTCCCTCAACAAAGAGGCATTTTGCCTCTGACTTGGGCGCACTGTACTGGGTCGCGACTTAAATGTGAGATGTTTGCCATTTGAGGGTTTTAAGTTCGGGAACTCAAACGTTAGGGCTCGGGAAGGATTTTACTACCTGGTTTGGTAGAATCCAAGGTCCTCGAGGCTAGCATGTTATTCCAAAGGCTTTTAATTGATTTAGATCATGATGGATATTTATTAATACATTGTGACTAGGTCTTATCACTCAGGCTCAGGATTAGGGTCATCCTCGGGATCGCTTTGGGTTGTCAGCTCGGGACACCAGGTAAGAGAACTGTTTGCACCCGTAGAGCTATGTGGTGTATTGTACTGTATGTATTATTTATAGTTATTATTTCATACATGGGATCATGACTGATCGGCAAGGGGCCGAGATCGGCGTTAAGCATGTTGAATGATGGTCGCCGGGGTGAGACCCTCATGGGTGTTGTAAACACTTGTTTGGTTAGGATCGTGGAGCCGGGAGCGGCAAGGGGCCAAGATCGGCATTAAGCGTGTTGAATGCTGGATGCTAGGGCGAGACCCTCATGGGTGTTGTAAACACCTGTTCGACTAGGACCGTGGAGCCGGGAGCAGCAAGGGGCCGAGATCAGCGTTAAGCATGCTGAATGCTGGCCGCTAGGGCGAGACCCTCAAGGGTGCTGTACACACCCATTCGGCTGGGACCGCGGACTTGGTGCCTAGTAACGCACCCCGATCGGCGAAGGTCGTTATTGTAGTATTGAGTTGTTGTATTATTATGTTGCTGTGCTGTCTTACTGTGTTGGGTTATTGTACTACCGTGTTATGGTACTGATGTGTTATTGTATTGTTGTACTATTAGGCTGTTATGCCATTGTGCTTTTGAGTTGTTCTACTGTTGTGTCATTGTGCATTATAATATGATTTGGTATCTGTTTGTTGCTCTGATTAAGTATGTTTCGTTGAGGTATATTGTTATTGTATGTTGTGCTTGAAGTTCTCTTGTTGGGCCTTGGCTCACGGGTGCTATGTGGTGCAGGTAAGAGCAAGGAAATTGAGTTGAACAACCATGAGTTAGAGGGCATGGAGCGGTGTGTACATGTTTGGCCTACTTGGCCACCATGGCTAGGGATTATTTTAAGGAACAATGGTAAACATTTGATTTTGTCGCTTAGGTTGACTGTACCGTACTTTTGGATTGTAAATTTATTTCAAAATAGTGCTTTGGGATCCCAATGTAACATTTTTACGAATTTCAATGAAATACCAACTTTTTGTACTTAATGTTTTATTAAATGAGTCTTTATTTTTATTCAATCGCACTTTTCAACCTAAACCTTGATTAGCGAGCTATTGGCACATTTATAAATCACATGGTAACGACTCTAAGGAAGTAGAGCGTTACACTAGGATATGGGACTAATGAGTCACCCCGAGGCCCATTACCTATCCTCTGTATAACCAGCCTTGTAGTTGGTCCAGCGTACATGGCGCTCGAGTTTTCTCACGACCAATAGGTCGGTCAAGCGTATGATGATCTCCTGGTTAGGCATAACCATATCGACCAGCGTTTACTGCACTATTTCCGTCCTTGACTAATAAGTCAATGCTTTACGACCAGCACTCAGCGTGCTAAGACCATTCTTTACCAATAAGTCAATGCTTTACAACTAGCACTCAGCGTGCTAAGGCTGTCCTTGACTAATTAGTCAATGTTTTACGACCAACACTCAGTGTGCTAAGGCCGTCCTTGACTAATAAGTCAATGCTTTACGATTAGCACTCAGTGTGCTAAGGTCATTCTTTACTCATAAGTCAAGTCTGGGGCCCAGCCCTACCATAGGATACGAGACTAATAAGTCACCCTGGGGCCCATTGCCCTATCCTCTGTATAACTAACCTTGGAGTTGGCCCATCATACCTGGCACTATAATTTTCCACAACCAATAGGTCGGTCAAGCGTATGATACACTCCTGGTTAAGCATAACCATATCGACCAGCATTCAATGCGCTATTGCTGCCCTTGACTGATAAGTCAATGATTTATGACCAACGCTCAGCGCTATTGCATTTCTTGACTAATAAGTCAATGTTTTACGATCAGCACTCATCGTTATTGTCGTCCTTGACTAATAACTCAAGCATTTCTCAATAAGATATTGCAAACAGGCATATATCATATGTCAAATATCAAAATATAAAGCATTCAATATGCATAATCAACCATCACATGCATAATCATAATCATGTACATTCTCAGGCATCCATGCCTTATTCATATTCCTGATTAACAATTCGACCCAAGCCATAATCACATGTACCACATACTGGGTGCAGTTTTCTTACCTTTAGTCCAAGCACAGGTTACCGGTAACGCCCTACTTCCTTAGAGTCGTTACTAAGTGAGTTTTGAACGCGCATTTAAACTCGTTAATCGAGGTTTTAAGTCAAAAGTGTAATCAAATCATAGAGAGAGAAATAAACTTTGAAAATAATTCCATTTACTAAAAAAACATAAAGTGTTCGACACTTGGGATCCCAAAATACTGTTTAGAAATATTTAAAACATCTAAGTACAAACCAAGTCGACTAGACAACAAAATCTAGGTTTTAATACAATAATCTCTCAAAACCACTGGCTGTGGCAGCCAGACAGGCCAAACATGTACGCGCCGCTTTACGCTCTCCGTACTCATGGTTGGTCGACTTTCCCCTTGCCCTTACCTGCACCACAGACCACCCGTGAGCCAAAGCCCAGCAAGAAAACCCTCACAAGCAGACAACATATGCACAACAAACACTTAGCATATAAACAGGCCATCAATAGGCTAAACACATACGGCCAAGCCGTCCCAGGCGCTTTACCAGGCCCTGGGTTCGCGGTCCACACCGTGAGGATATCCCAAGTATCCTTTAGGGTCTCGCCTTGGCAACTTGCACTCCACGTGCTCAACTGTAACGCCCAAACTCCAGGGACCACTACAGGGCACATTGCAAACAGTGCTAAACTCGCTAATCGAGTAGTTTGGCCATAAACGTGTAACTAAGCATGATTAGCAGTTTAGGGGTTAAAAACTTTGGTTAGGGTATAACATTTCACTAGAACGTTTACTGTATACATTGGGATCCCAAAAATATAATTTCAGAGTTTATTACAAGAAAGTGTTTACAAAAATATAATCTAGGTGTTAGTACTTCTTTATCTGTTGATAATCCACATGTTCTTCGAATATGTTGTTTCATTGATCTCAGTCACACATTCTCCATTTGCTTCATGAATTGCAAGTATCTCATCATAATTTGAAGTTGCCTCCCTAAAAACCTTGTCAGGAAAACCTAGTAGAACAAAATCTGAACTAAGGAAACAAAGAGTGCAACATGTATATATCTACCCCTCATGCAAATATTCACGGTAACTTTGGTGATTAGATATCTTATATGATTTTCATTGTAATTATAAATCACCACTTTCAAATATCACCATAAATTATCTATGACCACACATTCATTATAACTCTTCTAAAGCATGTGTGTGGAATGGAACATCAATATTTATTCAACATATTAGGTCATTCATGTATATATAACTTTGTTCGTTATTATATAATATCAACAGAGTTATAAATATGTATCATATTTGTAGATATTCATTATACATGACTACGTTCAACCCAAAATTTGAATTTAAAATATGATCACACAAATGAATATCTTCGATAATATCAATTTTCATTTGCAATAAATATGGTACTTCGAGGCCATATATTTGTTGCATTCTCGTTACACGTTCTTTAATTTCTACATCAAGTGATCATATACATTATGATTCTTTATGCATATGAAATAATAAATTGTTCTTCAATATTCTATAAAATAATAAGAAGCTCTTCAGGAGCCTTTTACAATGTATAAACTACAAATTCATATTGCATAGACAATCTTACTTATAATTTCAAATAATTATTCACCTACATATCTTTAATTCATACAAATACATTTGTTATATAATGTGTGCGACTTTGAATATATATATATATCTTAAGACATGTTGAATTCTTCTGGAATTTCTTTAGGTAAGACATATTTCAGGTTCTCATATTGTTAGGAGCTCCAAATAAATAACTTTTGTTGCAACGTTTATGCGACACATATCAATTCTTTTAAAACATATATTCCAAGCTATAATCAAATTTTGATTATATTTTATCAAAATAATAAACATATGTCTTATTTTAACCAATCTCATGTCTATGAAAAGTTTGTACAACAATGCATTTTGTGTACAAATATATAAGATTCTCATTTAAATTACCTTTTATTGTACAAATATTTATTTGTACACCCTACTGGTTTTACTTCACTTTATGTGAGTAAATTTTATACTGTCTGGATTGCGTCATATGACTTTGGCCAAAACTATACGCACATCGATAATTCTTGACGAATTTAATATCATGATCTTTGTTATATCATATTAGTTTATTGCCTATATGCAAACATTTAGTATTGCCGACAATAATTCATAATATAATAATTTCCTCCCATATTGACATAACTTATAAAGATCTCTTTATTTTCAATATATTTTCAAATATGTATATTATTTATAGGTACCTATATAACCACTTCAAGTGCTTCAATTATAATCAAATTTGTAATATCTATAACTTCTTTAGAGACTCTCTTCTGGAGTACAATTTTTATTTAATGTTCAAATTATCAATACTTTATAATAGTAAGACATCTTCATAAGTACCTCTTGCTTACAATATCTTCAGGACGAACCAAATGAACATTTATTTTCATAATTTCTACTTTGTTCACTTACGCTTCAAGCGTTATTAGGCTCATTCTAACTCAATTTAAATAATATTGATTTGTAGTTGGCATATATATATGTATGATTTTGTCATTTTGAACTTCTAGTTCTTATTTTGTGCAAGGATTTTTTTTCAAAACATTCATCGATTCAATTGTATTTCTCTCCCCATGATCAAGAAATTTCAATAAAAATTAATACAACATGTAGGGATTTTAATATATCACAATAAATCAATATTGTTCAAACTCATATATATTATTGGGTCATGGAACTTCAGGTTTAATAAATCACAATTATGAACTTTTTTTATTTTCAAGAATGAGTCATATATATGTATAATTAGATATACACAAACTTATAGTTTTTGTAAGCCCATGATCAAATGATCTTATCACGTCGATAAAAAGTTATGCAATATAAATTTAACAATGATTCAAGAATGCAAAGAGAATATAATCAAACACTCATTATCAAAATAATTTTCAGAATAATTATGAAAAGTTTGAAAAATGAATGCAATAACATTCTAATGAGTAAGAAATTTAACAATAAAGTTGCACAAGTTAAAATCTTATTAGAAAATAAAATATTTGAAAACTAGTTGAAATATACATATATACATATTTTTTTTAAATTAAAATATATTCAAATTTATTTTCACTTTCGATGTGCAAAATATATATACATATTTTCTTGAGCACCATATAAGAATTAATAATGAAAAAAAATCTTCTAGTTTTTCATTAAAGTTTAGGGAAATTATTTACATTTTATTGCATATGATTGATCATGTCAAAACCATTCAATTAATAAACTTCAGGTTCACTATACTTTGTATTTCACTAAAATTTTCAACATATACATAATCACTATAAGTTTTATTTTTATTTTTATACTAGAGAATAAAATAATTTCAATATCCTTCAAAACATATAATAGTATTGACTATTCAGGAGTCTCCATTCATTTTTGTAATATTATGTTTAACAACATTATATTTTACAATTTTCTCTATCCAATGGTGTGTGGGCTTAAAAGCAAATTTTTTTTTAATATATAAACAACTTCATCATTCATTCAATAGCCAAATAGATATAATCATAATATGAAGATATCTCTTTTTTTTTCTTTCTTATTTCTTTCCAACAAGCAGTCAAATTTATTAATGAAATAAATCATTCCTCATTCTTATAACTTGATATATTATATATTATAATTAAATGTATGACTGGTACATATAATTGTTGGGAATAAATTTTACAAGATCGTAAATATTTTCATATATGTTTCATATATTAAACAAATTAACAAATAAAACAACCTAGAAACATGTTTCTAATGAATTTCATTAAGTAAATCAAATAACAGAGTTTAAGAATATTACTTTTACGCAGCAGATATTGAGACTCATTCCTTCACTCTTTCTAACCCTTTTTTTTTATGTCACAGAGTAATGACAAGAGAGTGAACTGAATTTTCAAACTACGCAGTCTTCCACAATTTCCTTTGATCACCTAGATTAGAGTGGGTAATTTTCAACATATGAGATGGGGAAATTATAGAGAAAAAGAGAAAGGATATGAGCGGCTACAATAGGTCTCTTGAGTCTATGCTTTTACTTTTTTCACCTCACTACTTTTTTTATTACAAAACCCTAGACTTAAGTATCTATTTATAACGGTTAATTCAATTTAATTAAATAATTAAAATAAACCATTATTAAATAAATAAATAAATATAATATGTATATTATATACATTGATTTCGTATATTATGAAATCTTTAAAGTTTTATTAAAACTTTATATATATAATTATGAAATCTTTTCCACAATTTCCTTTGATCACCTAGATTAGAGTGGACAATTATCAACACATGAAATGAGAAAATTATAAAGAAGAAGAGAAAGGATATGAGTGGCTACAATAGGTCTCTTGAGTCTATGCTTTTGCTTTTTTCACCTCACTACTTTTGTTATTACAATACCCTAGACTTAAATACCTATTTATAACGGTTAATTCAATTTAATTAAATAATTAAAATAAAACAATTATTAATTAATTAAATAAATATAATATAATATGTATATTATATACATTGATTTCGTATATTATGAAATCTATAAAATTTTATTAAAACTTTATATATATTATTATAAATATATTTAAACAATAATTAACTAATTAAATTATTTATTCAAATCAACTAATTATAATTTGAATTTTGATTTAATACTATTTATCAATTTGACACCAATTTATCATAATTAATAAATTTGCTCAAACTTCTCTTTCTTCTCTAAATTCCACATCTTAGTAAAACTGTCCAAAATTGACACAAAACAATTTTGACAATCCTAATTGATAATTAAATCAATTAATCGAGACTATCTAGATGACTTCATCAAAGACATTGTGGGGACCATGGATTCATGAATTCAAGCTCCAATAAGTTACCGTAAAATTATTATTGAATAATTTCACTACCTTATTAATTCCTCGTGACTCCACTAAAGACTCGGAATTGCACTCTTGAACTCATTGAACACTCTACACTTAAAATTAAATATGTTATCCATTGTTACAACTATAATTTGTCATTCAATCCTTTATAGATGATCTACAACTGAGTCGGGTACAAATTACCATTTTACCCTTAATTGTATTTTATCCTTGTTTACCCAAAGACGGCTGCTGATGACGTGGCAGAGATTTCTCACATGCGGTTGACACGTGGCAGAGTCAAAATAAGGAGGTGCTGTTCGATTATCGACCAGCAACCCGTTGCTTCGTCAAACCTCACGATTAGGTGCGACCAGGCTGATCATATGTTTCGGTTTATTTCCTTAAAAGATTGTAATCTTATAAAAACTACGTTGATTATTTCATCTTTATTGCCTTGATACGCAGATATTAAGAATATTTAAGGCCCACTGGCCCATGTAACCCTCCTTGAGCCTATAAATATGCATGAAATAACTCAAGGAAGGGACTTTTGACCTTTGAATCTTTTTCCTGAATACTGAGAGAAAGAACATACAGTGCAATTATCCATCGTCTTGTTGTAATTCTCCCAAGGTTTGTGAAACTCAAGAACCCTAGTTCTTTGATCACGGCATTGGGATTCAATATTAATAATAGCACTAAGTGGACGTAGGTCATTACCATTCATTGGGTCCGAACCACTATAAATCGTTTGTGTCTATTATTTACCATTAGATTTTATTCTTGATTATTATCTCATTTCTTGTCGTATTTTTTGACTCTGTGTCGTTGGCCAAATCGAGGGTCAACAATCCTTAAATACCATTAAGTTCCTTGTAAATGATATTTCCGTTAACTTTAATCACGGAAATGAGTACTCAATCATTTAACTTGTTGAACCAAGCTATAAGGTGATCGTCATTTCACTTATTGTTAGAAGCTATAGATGTTCATATATATGATTAACACTCCCGCCCAATAATACTACCAAGTCCCCAAGATGTAAGTATGGGCTAGTCTGTAGCGTAAGTTGGTAACGAACAAATCAAATGACTTGAATAATACAACCAGTTAGAATACTAACCACTCATAAATTAGATTGAATTGACTTATGGTCAACTTTATGATATGACTATATTAGATAATAACGTTACATTTACTTATCTATCTAAAGTCGATATTTGTCTCGTCTGATGTAACAAATACATCTGATCTTATCTACTTTGCTAATGTTCTGGAAAGAACATAACACTACAATGTGTAAGTAGACCATATCGTAGATTAGCAAGTGAGTGTAAATCATGTGCACTGACTAATCTTAGGACTAACTTATTTTTGAACATATAATGATATTTATATTCCATTGTGATTACGTCACTATAAATATGATTAGCTATATGATCATGATTTAATAGAAGTTTATATTAACCAAATAATCATGAAAATAAACACATGTGAGCGAAGTGATTGACTAAGTCAAAAATGATTTCTATTCTTTTATTGATAATTAAATGAGATTACAAAGAAATTGAGTTTTAATTAGGACATAAAACTCCAACAATAATAAGACATTTCTTCCCACATTCACAATTGGATGAAAAGTGTACGACTGGTACATAAAGATATATTTAACTTTAGCTATCAATTGTGTTAATGTTTCATCAAGAACCTTTTCAAATAATCTTTGTAGCTTTTCTAACAATCTGAAAAATATAATTGTATATATTTTTACTAATGACAAGTTTACTATAATACCAGTAATTTGGACATTCACCTCTAAGAATGTGCAATGAATAATTGACATAAGTAATGACTATATTTTTCTTATCACCAATAATTATTTAAGTATCATTCACTTATTTTTCTTATCACCAATAATTATTTAAGTACCATTCACTTCAGGAGTTCACTTAAGGGAATAATATTGAAAATACATTACTTGTTTCTCGCAAGAAAATTTACATACACAATAACATGACTTGTAACGACCCAAAATTACTAATAAGGCTTAAGGGCCTTGATTAGTGTGCTAGGAGGGCAAAATTGGAAGTCATGTGAATTAATGGTGAAAATGCATGATTATGTGAAAAGCATGCTTATATGATTATTTGGATAAATGTGATGCATGACTATGTGTATTACTATGTATGTAGGCCCTGATTAGGTTATAATGGTATATTTGTAATTTTGGCCTGTTGAGGGCATAAATGTAAATATTTGTGATAAAATGTTGAGACCACATTATTATGTGGATATATTTGTAGCTTGAGACTCGAGGCGATCCTAGTGAGCGGTTTAGCGGAAAAGTCACAGCGGGGATTTATAACCGGCTCGTGGGAGTCCGGGGGTATTTCTGAGAATTTGATAAGTATATTGGAGATTATTTGATTCTGAGGAAAATAATTGGTAATTAGTTAGGTGTCGGGATGTAAGCGGTAATTATTAGGGACACTTGCGGAATTAGCGGGAATTGGGAGTAAATGACTAAAATGCCCTTGGTATGCTTTAAGGCTTAGGATTTAATGGGAGGGAAAATTGGTCATTTGGTTTAAAATAAGAGATAAGTATTACTCTGCTTTATTGGCTTAGTGGAATGTGTTAGGAAAAATAATATTGCCTCAATGGAAATGGTAAGATAATGTTACAACTCTATGCAAAATATTACAATGGACAAGATTGATTAAATAAAGTGTTACAACTCTATAACTGAAAATACAAATACAACAAAGGAAATGAAGAAGATGATGAAGAAGAAGAGAAAAGTAAAATACAACTCAAAACAAAAGTTACAAATAAAATAAAGTGTTTGGACCAAATGAAGAGATTACAACTCTTAAACAAAATATACAAGTAAATAAAACAAGAGAATAAGAAGAAGAACAATAGAACAAAAGGAAGAACATAAACCACAAACAAACTCTCACTTACACAACCTAAGTGAAGAGGATTGGGGATCACCAACTTGAACAAGGTTTAAAACCTTTGTCCAAAAGCTTATTTCCCCATAACTCAAGCACTAAGGGATCTCTCTCAGATTTTGGAAATGCTTTATGGAATTATCAAGCCTCAAGGTGTTTCTAGCCAAGTGCTTTAGTGGATAGAAATGGTGTGTCTTACAAGTGAGCATTAGGCTCCTATTTATAGAGTTTAGAGACACCCTTTGAATTTCAAATTCCACCAACCCCCATGGCTGTTACCAATGATTAATTGGGTATTTTATGGAATTAAAATAGAGATTTGGGAGTTACTTAGCTGTTGGAATCGTTCAAAGTTGGATAAAAAACTGAAATTATAGAAGCTGTCAGCCATTAGGGCCGCGGCGCTAGTTCCAGGCGCCGCGGCCCTCAGTCAATTTCAGCAACACATTTTTTCAGTTTTTTCCAAAACGTTCCAATTTATTCCCACTTGATTTTGTAACTTCCATACACAATATGGGAGTTAAAATCACATCTCTATCAGCCATTTCTCATATGGCTTTAAGAAATTCATCTCAATATTGTGTAACAACAAATCTACACAATAATGGGTGATATTTAGGAGTTACAAATTTGTGATGAATTTGTAACACCAAATATGTTACATGTTTGGATATTTCACATATATCCAAATAATGTAACTCTCTATTATATGTTACAATATGTGATACTCCATGTCACATTTATTTAATCTAAAACATTATATTATAAAATAATATAATATTACATTATATTATAAAATAATATAACAAAATGTTTAGAAACAAGGAGAAGCTAAAGGAAAAGAAAAGAAGGAGGAAATAAAGAAGGAAAAATAGAGGACTTTTTCTCTCTGTCATTTTAGCCATTTTTCACTGTCTCTTGAGGATTTTTGGAGCTGGAATCTCAGGGAGGGCCTAAGCAAAGACTTGAGTTTATGATCCTTGAGGTGGCTAGAGGTTCAGCTGTAGGTTATACTCAATTCAGGGAAAATTTCTAGAGTTTAGTCTGAACTTTCTAACTTTGAGGAAATTGATTTTGATTTTGAACTTTGAATGAAAATTAAAGGAATTTGAGCTTTGGGAATTGAAGAGCTTAAGGCTAGAGGGGCATGGTGATAACCTAAGGTCAAATTTCTCCATTGAAGGTAACCATTTCTGGCTTTGAAGTTATGAGTTTCTGAGTTTCTGTTGAGATTTTGAGCTTCAAGCTCAATCATGGTGGTTTCTTTATTTTGGGGTGAATGTGGTTGAGTTTTGTGTGGTTGGGTCATATGGGGTGAGTTATACATGTTGGCAGGCTTGTGTTGGTGTTTGGAAGGATTTTTAGAGATTTGGCTTGGGGAAAATCGAAGGAAGGAAAAACTGGGTTTGGCTGTGCTGTGACTAGCACTGTAGCGCTAGCCTTTGGGCGCTACAGCGCTAGGCCTAGTTTTCTGGGAGCCTTTTTGGCTCTGCTTGTAGCACTATAGCTGTGACAGTCAGAATCCCGTGATCCGTAAGGGGAAAGACCGGGTAAAGTTGTGCAATCCCACGTCGCCTGGGGAAGGTCAAGTGTGATGATTCTAAGACTGTGTAGGTATAGGACTACACAGTTAAAGATGGCTTAAATGGATTGATAAATACTACCTATATCAACAAGATGCATCTTCTTTTCGGTAGCCCATCACTTGAGAACTCCAAAGTTAAGCGTGCTTGACCTGGAGTAATCTCAAGATGGGTGACGTCCTGGGAAGTTTTCCTAGGAAGCGTGCGAGTGAGGACGAAGCATGCTGGAAAGACTCGTGTTGGTTTATAGGGTCATTCTTCATTCCAAGAAGCAACCATATTAACGTGGGGCATTACAAATGGTATCATAGCCTTGACCCAGCCAGAAGTGTGGTCGACGAGGACATCAAGCTCGTAAGGGGGGGGGTGATTGTGACAGTAAGAATCCCGTGATCCGTAAGGGGAAAGACCAGGTAAAGCTGTGCAATCCCACACTGCTTGGGGAAGGTCAAGTGTGATGATTATAAGAATGTATAGGAATAAGACTATATAGTTAAAGATGGCTTAAATGGATTGACGAATACTACTTATGCCAACAAGATGCATCTTCTTTTCGGTAGCCCATCACTTGAGAACTCCAAAGTTAAGCGTGCTTGACCTGGAGTAATCTCAAGATGGGTGACCTCCTGGGAAGTTTTCCCAGGAAGCGTGCGAGTGAGGACGAAGCATGCTGGAAATACTCGTGTTGGTTTGTAGAGCCAGTCGTCATTCCAGGAAGCAGCCATATTAACGTGGGGCGTTACAATAGCACCCTCTTTGTAGCGCTATAGCGCTACCCTATTTCCAGAAGAGGATTTTTGGGTTATTTCTCAGGGTCTTTGCCCGGGGGCTTGGGGTTTGATTCCACCACCCCGTTTGGAGGAATTAGGGCTTCCTGAGGGCTAGGGATTGGTTCCGAGGGTAGGTTTTGGAATTGAAGTTCGGTATGGTTCTAATTTGTGGCTGTGACTAGGTGTATGCTAGGGCTTGGACGGGATCGTGCTTGAGGGTTGATTTCATTGAACAAGCTAGCGAAATCAAAGGTAAAAAACTGTGTAATGTCATATATCTGTGTAATGTCATAAATGGTATTATACCATGGGACAAGTGATAAACGGCCTAAGAGTGCCGGAATCAATATTTGCGCACAGGGCGCGGCTCGGCCATTGGTAGCTGAGGACAGCTTAATATTCACTGAGCTCAGTTTAAACGAGCCAGAGTCAGTGGGATAAATAGGGGGTGCGACCTAAGGGTGTCGACCCTGATTAATATGTGATTTGATTATTAATGTTAATTGATGAACTTGGTATGTTGAATGCCTGATTATATAACTGTTGTGGATTGTTGAGCATGTGGTTATGCTTATGAGTTATTTGATTGTTGGTTTGTAAATTGACTGCTTAATGGTTATGCTCTGTTATCTGGTTTCTTGCTAGGCCTAGGCTCACGGGTGCTACGTGGTGCAGGTAAAGGCAAGGGCAAGGTGAACCCGTCGTGAGTTGGAGAGCTTTGGGGTTGAATGTACATAGTCAGCTGATTGGTCGCCACGGCCGAGGAGTGATACAGTACGGGAAAAGCCTAAATGTTTGTTTTTCCCTTAGAGTGGCTAGTAGCTGTACTTTTGTTCTGAATTTTTTGTAAATTGTCTTCTAAATGTTGTTACTTTTGGGATCCCGTGTACTAAAATGTTTAAATATATGGAAAGCAATTTTTGTGACCAAAATCTTTTAACTCTAGCTCAATTATAGTTTCAGTAACACATTTTTTTAACTAAATGACTTGATTAACAAGTCTTGCACCTTTATAAATACATAGTATAACAATCTTGGCTATCCAGGGCGTTACATGACTAATATCTGGAATATCGATAATCTTTAAAATAAAATTTCATTTTCTATCATTCTCTTTAGGGAATGATGTTTAAATATTTTAAATGTACAATGTAATTGAAATACATGTTAACTTCTTCATTGTAAAATTCACATATATTCAATTCAATAATCAAATGTATTTTTACTGAATCAATTTTCCTTTTTCTTCAATTATATACAAATTATTTCATATTTTGATATTGTGATGCAATTTTCAAAAAAATACTTTTGGACTTAAAAAATTATTTCTACTTGCATCAATCATAAAACATTTCAATGTTCATTAATAAATGAAGTTGTAACATCCCAAAATTTCTAATAAGGCTTAGTGCCTTGATTAGGGTGCCGGGAGGGCATAGCTGGAGTTATACGTGATTTTATTGAATATTATGTAATTATGTGAATTGCATGAGTTAAATTATAATATGAATGATTATGCATGTTTAAGTGTATTAAATGTGCTCATAGGCTTGTTTCTGTTAAAAATACATTTTCGTAATTTTAACCCGCTGTGGGTATATCTGTAATTATATGTGTAATGCCCCGGAATCCCTAATGCG